>NC_091985.1:214287754-214587754 GCF_044704955.1 Pristiophorus japonicus
TTGAATTATGAGTCTTGCTTTGTTTATGTATCATTGATGTCAATAAAAATGCTGATGTGTGCCCAGATGTTTTCCCTTGCAGACCAACAGCATCCCACACGTTCTGAAATGATTAACTTTCTCTGAGATTTATCAATCTGTATACAGTTAATTAAATCTCTTAGTCTTTGATCCTGCAGTCAGCCTTGACCAATCAGCCAAGTGGCACTTTCGAGTGATGTATACTTCCCTACTTAACATGCAAAGGCTAAAGATTGGCATTACTGCAATATAAAGAGAAACCAATACAGTATAACATTATCACAGTTCAGGGCAGTCTGATTAATCCTTTCCTTACTATGCCTCCTCTGTTGACATTAGAATACTTAAGGCTATCACGAAACAACATCTCATCATTATCATATATCTATCTCCACTCTTACACAGATCTCCACCCTTTGGCTTTACAGATGTGCTCACTCTCTCGAGCCACATTAACCATTTCATGCAATGGTGTTGTCAGCGTGACTGATCATGTTTTGGAACCGTTCCTCAGGACAGATTCTTCATGCATATCACATGCTGGTTGCTTCAAGCACCACACATTATTTCTGCACATACTACAATGGGCCGATAATTGCGGTCTCGCCGGGTCCATGCAAAGTGTACACAGTCTCAGAGAGGCCTCACAAAAGCCAGATTTCAGGGAGCAATATGCATGCACCGAAAACCGTCTTTTCCGGTCTGTCAAAATATCTCTAGACAAATGGAATGCATTCGCGGGAGAAGGACATCCACGTGGTAGAGATTGCCCAACTCATGCCCAGCGAATCTCCTTCAGACTTTTACTTCTGGTAAAAGCAGGTGCATAGCTTACATTTTACCAGCGTAACACTTTTAAAAGATAGAACATTTAATTTAATCATTCATTTTTATTTTAAAAAACCTGTCCATTAAGGTAAGTTTATTTTTAGCCCGATTAAAACACAAAACAATCCCCAAAAAGTTTTTTCTAAAACATTTAATTACATTTAATATCAATAATTTTTAAGTATGTGAAGTGTTTTTTTTATTTTTTTGCGCTGTGTTTCTTATTTTAAGGGTTATTCTCATTGATAGTAATGGGAACTCGTCCGAAGGAAGTTCCCATTTATATCAGTGAGAATTCTAGATAGTGATTGGTGTTCCAGGCCCACGTGATTGCAAAATAGACGTCTGTACATGAAAGTCATATCTGCGTGCAAAGTAAATGAAGGCCTCAGACCGGAAACCTACGTTTCTCTGGGATGAACAGGTCGTTTTGTAGATTTGTTTCGGGTCGGATTCATTCATCCGAAGGAAGCCTCCAACCGCAACTCCCTGCCCCGCCCCCGCCCGCCAATATATTAAGATCAGGCAGCACCAAATATCTCATACAAGCCATAGCTGCCCTTTTTGGTGGCCTATAAATGGATGCGGGATCTGGGCATGTTTAACTGGAATCTCCTCTTGAATGTCCTGATTTTTTTTAGTGATCAAGCTATCAAATACATTCTTCCCACTGTTCAGGACAAGCAAGGACACAACCATCTCCACAAGGAAGGTATCAATTAACAATTTTAGCTACACTTTTCCAACTTTTAATAGATTGTGCATTAATAGCATGCTGATATCATTTGTCCAGTAGTACACAGGTGATTTACTTTAAGAAGGGATGGGACAGGGCAGGTAAAAGCAGGCTACTTCCATTAGTTGTGGAATCTGTAAAGAAGTGCATGGATTAAAGAATAAATGTAAGCGATTGATTATTGATCGTTGGAGAACCCTCTTACAGGGAGAGTTGTGGCATAGTGGCATTAACCGAGTCAGAAAATATGTCAATCTTCAAGATTAAATTGAGAAGGTCATTAAAGAAATGTAGGTTGAAGGGATTTTGAGACAGAGCCGATAAAGTAGATTGAAAATATTTTTTAGGGTGTTTGGAAAACGCCGATGAGGACTGGTTGGGTCGACTGGATAATTCCCGTGTTTGAACATTTCAACATTGCGATGATCAGTTGAGATGTTTCGCAAATATCTGTGAACAAAGATGCCTAAGGCCACATTGAGGAGTCAAGTTCCTACTGTCTCCATCATTAGACACTGATCAGGAGACAGGGCTCTGTTATATTGGTCCAGGAGACAATGGGGGCGGAGTCTGATGGGGGACTAGCGCGTGCAACATTAAGAGCAAGATTAGAGAATGACAAATAACCCCTTCTGGATGCGTAGAAGGTGCATATGCACCTTTAAGGACCGCACAAGTTTCGGGTTTTTGTTTGACAGCACATGCACAGAAATCTGGAACTTGCAATCCATCATGCATCTGCTTGACAAATCATGCACATCCTCCAGAAGAGGGTATGGACAGGCAGAGATTTGAACTATTTCTCCAACCGCTGTCCATCTAATGCCCTTGAAATTCGTGCGCCTGATAATAGTAGACATAAGGCCTGCTTTTACCAGCGTAAGGGTAATACATATTTTTAAAAATGTATTATTTAAACATTAAAGCGGCTGTAAAATAAGTTACATTTACTTTCATACCCTTAAAAACATTTAAGTTAATTTTTCAAAAATAAAATTTAGGTTTTGTATGTTTAATTAATTAAATTGTAATTTAACTAATTTTAAATATGTTATTTTTGTTTATTTGTTATGCGAATGTGCTTTTATGTGATCCCCATTCATGCTTATGGAGTTTGAATCCCTTATGCATGAATGGGAATTATCCTCGTTCATTGGTTGTGCCGGCCCATATATTCCAGGGGCGCTTGCAAACGCTTGTGTCCCTGGGATTCGTGGGCCTTTACTCATGGCTACTGATTGAGGCCCAGGAACGTGAGTCTCCGTGGATCCAGGGTCATCACTTAGGTTCGTAGATTTTTTGCAGTTTTGAGACACTAAATGAAAAGTTAGCTGTTAGTTAAACTGAACAACACATTCCAGTCCCTGCAGTGAGGTAGTTAACGCTGACGTCCACATGTCTACTCCACTGCTGAAGCTCAGTCATGACTGTTTTTGCATAGTCTTACATAGTATTTACAGCACAGAAACAGAACATTCGTCCCAACGGGTTAATTCCGGTGTTTATGTACCATAGGAGCCTCCTCCCACCCTTCTTCCTTTAACCCCATCAACATATCCTTTTCTCCCTTTCTCCCCCATGTGCTTATTCGGCTTCCCTTAATTGCATCTATTCTATTCGCTTCAACTGCTCCACATTCTCACCAGTCTCTGGGTAAATAAGTTTCTCCTGAATTCCCTATTGGAAATATTAATGAATATCTCATATGTATGGCCCTTAATTCTGGTCTCGCCGCAAGTGGAAACATCTTCTCTAAGTCTATCCTATCAAACCGTTTTATAATCTTAAAGACCTCTATAAAGTCACCCCGCAGCCTGATCAAACTTTCCTGGTAGATATAATACGTAGTTCTAGTCCGTCGTTTTTGCACATTCTAGAGCGCTTGAATACCCTTTTTCTACTATGGAGACCACGTCTATGCTCAGTACTCCACGTACGGTCTAACCACGTTTCCATGCATTTCAACATAACTTCTCTGTTTTCCATTCTATCCCAATAGAAATGAAGCCCTGTGCTTGGTTTGTTTTTAATGGCTTTGTTAATCTGTGCCAATTGTGAATCTTGTTATTGCTGATAACGGAGCTTTTGACTGGTCATAGCAAACAACCTCTTTTCAAGTAGTCTAAAACATCAACTTGCATTTATAGGAAATCTCTTAGAATCTTGAAAGCTGTTTCAGCGGGATCGAGAAGGTCCAGCAGGGGAAAGCAGCAGACATCACATGTATGGCAGAAAGTGGGAGAAATGCTTTCTGATACCTGTTCATTATCATAAAAACAAACCATTTCGTCTGAACAGAAAGACGGCCATTTTAAACTGGATCACCGGCTGTAATTTAGCTCTAGTTAGGACGGGATACATTGGTTTCATTCTTTATTTTTTAACCAATGTCAGCATCAATGTCCAAGGAGATGTCACCACCTTCTTTCGCTCTTCCCTGAATTTAGTTTGAGTAGCTGCATAGATACACGTGTTTGTACATGAACTCAAATGCATGAGCATATATCCGGTTTCTGTGGCGATGTATGCAGCAGCTGTATAATCACCTCGGTAATTCGCCGTGCTCCACAGTCCGGTAGCTAAAGGACTAACTGTAGCTGATAGCCACAACACTATAAAACTGCCTGATACACTGAACAATAAAATAATAGATTTCCTTCGGTTCTCCATCTCGGGATCGCTCTGATTCTCACTGCTGTGAGTCCGGAGTCCCCTGCGGGCTCTACTGGCCACTAAAATACGTCTGACTGTCAAGCAATTAAGCAGTAATATCAGAGCAAACGGAAACAATGTCGTTAATACAATTTGTATCCATATGAATCCGACGCCTGCAGGCGTACCAAAAAAGTCAATTCTGGGGCGACAACCCCAATGAATATTGTTAATTATTCGTTCAAATTTATACGCAAACAAATATGGGATACTCTGGAAATAGATTATGACAGTGGCCGTTGTTATAGCCGCGGCTGCCGTTCTCACTGTACAATACTTTGTTTTAAAGTTTTGACAACAAATAACTACAAATCGGTCAACTGTGAACAAGATTGTAAACCACACCGACAGATTTAGGCTGGTAGATTTGAGGTAAATAATGAACTTACAAACGGCAGTGTAGTTCAGGACGGAATGTGGAAAGTGATATGTACAAATGTGAAACACTATTACATTGAAGTTCATGACCAGTAGATCTGCTGTTGCCATGGCCACCATGTAGACAGAGACAGATATCGAAAGGCCGCAGTTTCCTCGGGAGAGGATCACGATTGTCAGTAGGTTCGCTGTAAGAGAGAAGGACAAGAGGTCAGTAACAGCGCACTCAGGTGTATCTTACAGCATATTTTAGGGAGATGTTAAGATTTCGTCCTATTACATTTTTATAAAGTCGAGTGGTGATGACATGTGGTGCAAAGTATTACATCATTGCACACTCAATATCGAGTGACTGAGAACCCGCAGTCCAACACACTGCAGTCAGACTTTCTCCTCTACATTGGGGGAGACCAAATGCAGATTGGTTGACTGCTTTGCGGAAAACCTCTGTTCAGTCCGTAAGCATGACCTCGAGCTTCCGGTCGCCTGTCACTATAATTTTCCGCTCCACTCCCAATCTGACCTCTCCGTCCTCAGCCTTCTACACTGTCCCAATGAAGCTCAAGGCAAGCTCTAGGAACTACACCTCATCTTTTCTTTAGGCACTTTACAGCCTTCTGGACCCACATCGATTCAACAATTTCAGACCAAAATCTCTCCCTATACTTTGCTCCCTTTCCTCGCTTTTTTAACAATACCTTTCCCCCTCCTTTATTTATATTTTGATTCCCTGTTTTCCATGGTAGCTGGCAATAATTCCGCCATTCACACCCCATCTACGATCATATTTTGTTTCCTAACTTGTGCTATTACCATCTCAATTCAGCGCATCATTCTCTTTGTCTCTCAAAGCCCTTCTGCATTCCACTCTATCATATAACCTTCCATTTTGTTCTTTCCACCTACACCCTCCTCCCCTTTTCAGGGCCCCAGCACTTCCTTCAGAATCTGTTACTTTTCGAACTATTGCCTGTTCTGAGGAAGGGCCATCGACCTAAAACGTTAACTCCGTTTCTTTCTCCAAAGATTCTGCCTGACCCGCTGAGATTTCCAGTATTTTCTGTTTTTACTTCGGTCATACATCTCTCCCGATCGTTATTCCAATCGCTATCGCCCCTGACACTATTTTGAGGCTCTATACACATTCTAACTTTGCGTTCCAAGCCAAGCTGCAGTACTTCGCAGGGGTGGTACAGTTACAAATCAAAGCCCCTAAAAGTGGATCTTGGATCGTTCTGTAACTTGTTCATATTCGAGAGACAATAATGAAGCGGATTCCCTTACCTACATCCAAGCACATATTTCAATGCAGCGTGCAGCGCTTAAACCATCCCACCATGAGGCTGGTACTGTGTAATGCAAGGAGCCAGTTTTATAAGGTACTACCGCAAGGATTAATCGATGGGATTTTACATTGAATTCCATCGGTTTAATTGGCCAAGTGGGTCCCAGGAGTGGCATCGGGTATCAACTGTATTAAATATAATTTCTAAACAATTGCTCGAAATATATCATTTCAAATAAAGCATCCAGCTAAGACAAACATTAACTTTAGGTCAAAACTCCGCGTTTTTTCTATTTACAATCGCCCGGAGGGAACTGTTCGGTAACAGAGCGGGAGCTCGGGGAGCCGCGAAGGTTCTTGGCAGCCGAGGGGAGGGGAGCAGCTCCCTGAGCGCCAATTATTGCTCCAAATATCTTTCTCAGTCCCCTGTTGGTGGAGGTGGCTGCAGTACAAGGGATTATCAAGTTAATGGAGACAGGGAACAAAGGCACATTTTGAATGAATACTATGGCTACTAAGTTGTAGTGAACTATGTACTGTTAGAGCGGTCGGGGTATCAGCCTCGTACTCCCTCAGTATACGGAGCAAAGTTGAGCTCCCGGCACCCGCGCATCAGCAACCAGAACAGCGCCTCAGCGGCCGCGCGGACTGGGAGGATTCCCTCTGATATTCACCGAATTCTCCCAGTGGATCAATGACTGCAATCAAGGAATTCTCGGAATCTGTTTTCTCATCATCACAGTGACGTTGTCAAAAGCTGTCAGGCAACACGCTATATTGACTTACCGGGAACACCGAATGTTGCGAGAAAAGGATAGTAAATATCCATAAACTGCAGAATTGTTGGCCGTGCCATTTTGTGGAAGAATATCTGACTGCTGTCCGGCTTCACGATTCTGACTGTAGTTCTTCTGAGATCTGTTATCGCTCGCCCTTTATAGGACAATCGGTGCCCCTGAGAGAACATCAGATTATACAATAATTGGCGTTAGTTCCAGTCACTTAACAAACAAGGCTAGATTTTCCACTGCAGCACGGCCGGACGCCTATGGGGAAATAGTACAACTCCGCTAGTGAACCTCCATCCATTAAATCAATGAACGGAAAATAAACCGAGAGGGAACTTACCCTCAGGGCAAGATCCCTCCCGCATTCTACATTAAGTTATTGGGGCCTCATCTTACTTCAGTGAACGCTGTACATAATTACAATTGCTTTGTATTGTGATTATGAATCGGCTTCAACATTGCTGGTGTGCCCCTATACTAACATTACTGGAGATGACGCTTCTCTAAAATTACTGGTTGTGATTCTAACATTACTGGTGGTGACCGTACTGTAACATCACAGGTGGTGAAGCTACTCTAACATTACTGGTGGTGATCTTACTCGAACATTACTGATGGTGACTCCACTCTACAATTACTGTTGGTGGCCCTACACTAACATTATTGGAGATTACGCTACTTTAAGATTACTGGTTGTGATTCTAACATTACTGGTGGTGGCTCCACTCTACAATTACTGGTGGTGGCCCTACAGTAACGTTATTGGTGATGACTCTACACTTCCATTACTGGTGAAGATTCTACTTTTCTGTTAATGGTGCAGATTCTACACTGACCATAATGTTATTGACCCTAATCTAACATTAATAATATTGAGCCTAGCCTAACATTATTGACCCAACTACAAACTTATTGGTGCTGGTTCTACTCTGACATTACTGGTGTTGAATCTACTCCAACGTTCGTGGTGGTGAACCAAATATAACATTACTGGTGGTGACCCTACTCTAACAATTACTGATTATGGTCCTACTCTAACATTACTGCTGATGACCCTACGCTATTATTACTGGTTTTGAGCCGACTATTACATTACTGATGATGACCCCATTCCAAATTTACTGTTGGTGACCCTGCTCCACCATACTTGTGGTGACGCTGTTCTAACACTCTAAATTTCATACATGTTTTTACTCCAAATTTAACAAAAAAATTAACACACAACAAAATATTCAATCTGCTGGTTAACCTAAACTAAGATTACTGGTTTTGTCCCTACACTAACATTACTGGTGGTGATCGAACGCCAATATGACTGGTGTTGAAACTACTTTAACATTATTGGTGGTGACTCTACTCTAACATTACTGATGGTAACTCAACTCTATCATTTTGGTGTTGACTGTACGATAACATTACAGGTGCTGATCTTACTCTAACATGACCGGTGGTCACGTAGAAACATAGAAATTTACAGCGCAGGAGGATGCTATTTCATCCCATCGTGTCCACGCCGGCCAAAAAAGAGCCACACGGCCCTTGGTCAGCAGCCCTAACTGTTACATATAAACCTATAAACAATGACGGAAAGACAAAAAGCAACAAGCCCAACCACCCCACCTCGCACAACTACGACAACTCTCAAACGGAAACATTCTACACTCCACCCCAACCGGAGCTATGTGATCTCCTGGGAGAGGCAAAAAACAGATTAAAAACCCAGGCCAATTTAGGGAGAAAAATCTCGGAAAATTCCTCTCCGACCCATCCAAACGATCAAAACTAGTCCAGGAGATCATCCTGGCCATATGCTATTCCCTGCATCACTTAACGTTATATCTGCACCGTCCAACAAAAGGTCATCCACTCTAATCCCAAATACCAGCTCTAGGTCCATAACCCTGCAAGTTATGGCACTTTAAGCGCTCATCCATCCGCCTCCAAAAAGTGGTGAGGGTTTCTGCATCCACTACTGTTCCAGGCAGCGAGTTCCAGATCCCCACAACCCTCTGCATAAAGTAGCCCCGCCTCAAATCCCCTCGAAACCTTCAACCAACCACCTTAATTCTATGCCCTCTCGTAATAGACCCGTCAACCAATGGAAATAGCCCTTTACTCTCCACGATGTGCAGGCTCCTCAATATTTTGCACACCTCAATGAGGTCTCCTCTCAACCTCCTCTGTTCCAATGAGAACAAACCCAGCCTATCCAATCTGTCTTCATAACTAAGATTCTCCATTCCAGAAAGCATCCTAGTAAATCTCCTCTGCACCATCTCTAGTGAAGGAAGGTAGGAAATAAGAGGTAGGAAGCAAAGGGTAATGATTGGTGGATGTTTTTATGATTGGAAGGATGTTTCCAGTGGAGTACCGCAGGGCTCTATAATGGGACCCTTGCTTTTTGTGGATTATATATACGATTTAGATGTGAATATAGGGAGCATGATTATAAACTTGCAGACGACACTATAATTGGTTGTGTGGTTGAAAATGAAGAGGAAAGTCATGGATTACAGGAGAATATCAAACTACTGGTCAGGTGGGAAAAGCAATGGCAAATGGAATTTAATTGAGAGAAGTGTCAGGTGATGCACTTTGGGAGGGCTAATAAGGAAAGGGTATAAACATTAAGCGGTAGGCCACTTAAAAGTGTAGATGAACAAAGGGACCTTGGAGTGCTTGTCCACAGAACTCTTTTTGGTTGGATAACGAAATAAACATTAAAACAAATGCCCCCAAATCTGGGGGACACTCCAAACATTTTTCAAACTGCCTTTTTTTGTTTTTCTTGTTTGTTTTCTTTGAATTTTTTTTTGACTTTTTAAAAAAAACTTTTGGGCCATAAAATCATTAATTCTACAAGTGCCCCCTTAAAAGGGGAGGGGGACACTAAAACCGGCAATTAAAACAAATCAAACTGTAAAATAAATAAAATCAAATTAAAATTTGGTTGCCGGGGGTAACGATGCACTCCAGTCCCTCCGGCGCCCACCTCTCACGGAAAGCCGCGAGCGTACCGGTGGACACCGCGTGCTCCATCTCCAAGGGCACCCTGGCACGAATATAAGCACGTAAGAGAGGCAGGCAGTCAGGCTGAACGACCCCCTCGACCGCCCTCTGCCTGGACCGGCTGATGGCACTCTTTCCCGTGCCCAGGAGCAGTCCTACGAGGAGGCCCTCGGACCTACCCGCTCCCCTCCGCACGCGGTGCCCAAAGATCAGGAGTGTGAGACTGAAGTGCAGCCAGAATTTCAGGAGCAGCCCCTTTAAATAATAAAACAGGGGCTGCAACCTCGTGCATTCGATAAAAACATGGAACACGGACTCTTCCAGACCGCAGAAATTGCAGGCGGCCTGGGAGCCCGTGAAATGCACTGCTCCATGCACCACCGTCCAGGTCAAGTCCCCGATAAATAGTGGGAGGACTCCCGCATAGAGTGCCCTCCATCGGGGACCCCCGCCTCCACCAGGTGGCAAGATGGTATGCCATGGCGTGTCCGGATGGCAGGCGAGGATGGCAAAGTTGAGAGTGTGCAGGAGCAGCCCGTACAGGAAACCCCTCCACGCGGAACTGAAAGGCACGGAGGGGATTTCCCTGAGGTGGCTCAAGTTGTGAGGCGCCGGCTCCCGAGGGAGGTTCCAGGGTTTGGTGCCAATGAGGAATTCCGTCCAGACGGGGGTCAGTTCGGACGGGATTTCCCCACGTGCTTGAGCCTCCTCGATGCACCTAACGGAGTCAGGGCCCAGAGCTGTTTTTAGTGACTCGATGGCATCGGCCGCGCGATGGACGTTGGCCGAATTTAGGCACTGCGCCAGCGTATCTGACGCCATCCAGCCCGCTCCTCCACCATCGAGCAGGTCCCTGACCCTGGTCACCTCACCAGCCACAGCCCTCTCGTCCGACTGCCACCTAAAACCTCGGTCGTCGAGGTACGGATTCCCGAGCAGCGGCTCCTGCAGGACAGCCACCACTCCAGTCGGTGGAGAGCTGCACTTGGTGGAGACTTTGTTCCAGACCCTGGTGAGTTCCGTGTAAAAGACAGGCAGCTCCTGGACGGCGGTCCTGACGCCCCCCAAGCTCACAAACAGGAGCTGCGTGTCGTAGTTGAGGCTGTGCTGCTGGCGAAAGAAATTTATTGCCAGAGCACGCCACCTAGGAGGGGGCTCGACGTAAAGGTATCTCTGCAGGGTCTGAAGATGGAAAGTCGCGAGCTGGGCGCTGACACACACCAACGACTGACCGCCCTCCCCAAGCAGGAGACTCAAGACCGCGGCAGAGACCCAGTGCTTCCTGTTGTTCCAGAAGAAGTCCACCAGCTAATTCTGTATCTTGGTGACAAACGCAGGGGGAGGGTTCAAAGTGACCAGCCGGTACCACAGCATGGCGGCCACCAGCTGGTTTATGACTCGCGCTCGACCCCTGTAGGACAGCACTCGGAGCAGTCCTGTCCAGCGCCCTCGGCGAGCGGCGACCTTGGCCTCCAGCTCCTGCCAGTTCGCCGGCCAGGCTTCCTCGTCGGGGCTAAGGTAATCTCCCAGATAGAGGAGATGGGTCGTGCTCCAGGCAAAAGGGCCTGAGCTCCTCCGGTACGGAGTCCACCCGCCACTGACCCACCAGGAGTCTGGAACATTTCTCCCAGTTGATCCTGGCGCAGGATGTGGCCGATTAAATATCCTGGCACTCACGCATCCTCCGCAGGTCAGCGGGATCCTTTACCACGAGGAGCACGTCATCAGCGTAAGCCGAGAGGATGACCTCCACGCCCGGTCCTTGCAGAGCCAGTCCCGTCAACCTCGTCCGCAGGAGGCACAGGAAATGCTCCACGCAGATGGCATATAACTGGCCGGACATGGGGCATCCCTGGCGCACCCCTCTCCCAAAGGGAAGCGGCGCCATCAATGACCCATTAACCTTAATCAGACACTCCACGGTGGTGTACAAAAGTCGGATCCAGGCGACGAAATGCGTCCCAAACCCGAAAGCGCGCAGAGTCCCGAACAGATAGTCATGATCCACCATGTCGAACGCCTTCTCTTGGTCGAGAGATAGGAAGGCGACCAACAGACCAGCCTCCTGAGAATAATAGATGAGGTCCCAGACCAGATGGATGTTATCGTGGATTGTCCGGCCTGGGACCGTGTAGGACTGGTCGGGGTGGATCATGTGGTCACGCACGGCGCCAAGGCGAGCAGACATCACCCTTGCGAAGATTTTGTAGTCCGTGCTGAGGAGGAAGACCGGGCGTCAGTTCTTAAGGAGGCGGAGATGGCCCTTGTTAGGCAGCAGGACGATGACTGCCCTGTGCCAAAAGAGGGGCATCTCCCCGGTCGCCAGACTTTCCCCCAGGACCCGGGTGTAGTCGCCCCACAGGACGTCCCAGAACGCCCTGTGGAACTCCATGGTCAGCCCGTCCAGCCCCGGGGCTTTTCCCCTCGCGAGCCGGTCGAGGGCGCCGGTCAGCTCCGCCAGACTTAGTGGAGCTTCCTGATTTTCGGTGCCCTGCGGGCTGACCTTCGGCAGGTCCTCCCACAAAACTCTACGCACTTTCTCGCTGGACGGCTCCGGAGAGAACAGAGCCCTGTAATATTCACGGGCCCTGTTGTTGACGCCCTCTGGATCCGAGACGAGAGAGCCGTCGTCGGCCAGCAGCGTCAAGAGCTGCTTACGGACACTCTGTTTTTTTTCCAGCGAGAAGAAGAAGGGGGAGCCGCGGTCCAGATCCCGCAGGAATCGGATCCGCGACCGCACGAACACGCCTCGGGACCCGACGAACTGCAGGTCCTTCAGCGCAGCCTTCTTCGCTTCGTACACCATCCGCAGGGCCGGGTCCTCAACGACTTGACCGAGACGGGACTCCAGGTCGAGCACCTCTTTTTGTAGACGCCCGACCCTGGCCGCCCGCCTCTTGGTCGACCCCCTCACGTACTCTTGACAGAAGACGCAGACATGAGCCTTGCCCACGTCCCACCATAGCCTCAAGGAGGGGAAGCCCCCCTGCTTCCTTCTCCAGTTGGCCCAGAAACGATGGAACGAGCACTGGAACTGCTCGTCCTCCAACAGCTGGTTGTTAAAATGCCAGTACGCGGACCTCGCCCTTGCGCGGAGCGAATGAGTTCCGCCCACATCACAACATGGCACCGGCCGCATGGAGGCCGCTGGGACGCAGGAAACTACGCCCGAGACACGTAAAGGCGGTCGATTCTGGACCATCCTACTCCAGGCCTCACCCAAGTAAAGGCGCTGGAGTCGGAGTGGAGATTTCACTAGACGTCCACCAAGTCGAAGGTCCCTCAACTTCTCGATCGCCGTCATGCTCTGCGGGGCACCGGAGCGGTCCCTCACCTCGAGGGTGCAGTTAAAATCCCCCCCGAGGACAATGGGGTCGCCGACGTCGAAAGAGCCAAGAAGAGCGGACACTTCTTCGAAGAAGCACGTTTGCTGCGGGCCGGACTGAGCGGCGTACACGTTCATGAGATGTAGCGGCACGTCCCCCAGGCGAACCGTGACGTGCAGCAAGCGGCCTGGCTCGGGCTCCTCGACCCCCATCATCTCCGGCTGAAAATGCGGGGCCAGCAAGATGGCCACCCCACCAGAAGTGGCGGTGAGGTGGCTCATGCGGACTTCTCCTTGCCATTCCAGGAGCCACGTGGCTTCATCTCCCGGAAAAGTGTGGGTTTCTTTCAGGAAGCACACCTCATATTTCGCCTCCCGCAGGAGCAAAAAATTGTTAAATCTACGGCGTGCCTCTCTGCCGCCGTTGATGTTGAGGCTGGCTATGGTTATCTTCATGACAAAAGCATAGTGCAACCTCTACCTAACCTATTGTGGGGGGGGGAGTGGAGTCGTTTGTTGACCTCCACTCCCTCAGCAGCCCAGCGAGGAACCTTTTGAGCTGGAGCAGCTCAAGGCCTTGCGCCTTTGATAAGGGCCCGCCCGTGGCCATGGTTTTAGCGGCGGCGCAGATGGACGTGATGAACAGCACCGGCTCAGACCATTTTTCCAGGGCCAGATGGGCTCGGTTGCAGCGACTCTGGCTCTGGACCAAACAGTCCCAGAGCTCCTTTACAGGAATGAGTGGGGATTCAGCGGTGGGCGCGAGGAGATTCACCACCTCACTGGCGATGGACTCGAGATCTTCTCCCACGTCCTCCACCGAGTCCCCGTCCCCCTCCGGGAGGTCGCCACCAGCAGCCGGCCCGTCGACCGCACGACGTACGGCAAATGGCCTGGCCGCTCCATCCGACCCTGGCTCTGCCCTGCTCCCACCACCAGGATCGTCGGCAGAGGAGTCCCCACTGGGCTCTTTTAAAAGTGGTGCTGGGTTAGGTAGCGACAGCGGAAGGGGTTTCTCCTCCGCCCCAGGAACCGGGGAACACGGAGAGACCTGGTTTAAGAAATTCTCCAGGTCCTCCAAGCACCTCAGCTCCAAAGTAGGGGGCGAGGGTTGGTGTTCTTCCCCATCCCCGCCGCTACCCCCCGGCCCAGCGTGTACAGAATCATTAAAATTGTGAACACTTTGTATTTCTTCCGGGTCGAGCAACTCCCGGGGGGAGTCGGTTAATAGCTGGGCGGGCTCAGGTTCGAACTTTTTGGCCCCACCTGCCTCAGTCCCCGGGACGCTCGACCTGGCGGCAACGCATTCCTCCGCTGGCCCCACGCCCCCCACGACAGGTACATCTTCCACGCCATCCCCGGGAGGCAGAGGCTGGGCAGCCTCGACTGCCCCACCCCCTCCGGGGACAGATTCCTCTCGCCTGCGGCGCAGTTTGGGGGCGCTGGTGAGGGACGCGGGACACGCGGCAGGCACCGACTCCTCCGCGGAGGGATGTTGTTTCCCCCTCCGCTTCATTGGAGCGGCGCTTCCTTTTGTTCCTGGGGGGGGCGCGGTGGCAGGGAGACCTTCATGTGTGCCGAGGCCTCCCGCTCCACTCCCCCCTTTTACTTTTCTTGCCCGCTCCCAGCCCCTCTGCGGTATTGGTCAAGGACTCGTGCTCGGGCACGGGCTCAGGGCACACCGCGCTCGCCGGTGACAGGGTTGGGCTGAGCGCGGTGATCAGACTGTCTGGCACACTGAGGGTACCCGCCTCGAGGTGTTTCGCCTTCCTCCGTGCCTTCTCTCCGACCGGACGCTCTCCCTCACCGCCGGCGGAGGCTGTGAAAACAAAGGCCTCCGACGATGCCCGCGGACCTATGGCTCCCGGTACGCAGACGCAACTAGAGGGAGGGGTGGCGGCGGCGCCAACCTTGGCTGCCTTCGGTGGTTTGGCGGCCTTGGAGGTGGGGCAGTTCTTGCGAACGTGCCCCACCTCCCTACAGACATCGCACTGCATGCCGTCCAACGTCCAAAAGACGCGGTAGGCAGTCCCCTCGTGCGCCACATTAAAACTGAAAACTGCCCTCTGTCGTCTCCTCCCACACCAGCCGGACAAAGAGCTGGCGCCGGAAGGAGAACACGTGGCGCAGGCTGTTCTCCCTGAGGCCGAGCGGTATGGGGTTAATCCCTGACCTTACCTCCCCGAGTTGGTGTAGGTGAGGGAGGAGGAGCTCAACGGGAACAAAGGGCGGGACGTTGGAAAGGATGACCCTCTGCACGGTGGCCTTGACAGGGTCCACCGGCAGGAACGTCCCGCCCACCGTGAGCCCCTTTTCAAGGGCCAGGGACACCGCTGCTCCTACCCCAGGAAGAACACCGCCTTCCCAGACATTTTGGAGGCCGCGACAATGGCCGAGGTGCCGACTACCCCAGCCATTGCCCGCATGCACTCCTCAATGCTCATTGTGGGGTGAGTGTAGCTCTTGACCCCGTGTTTTTTCGTAATTAGTTTAAATGGTGGCAGGGCAGCAGGAGGCGCAGGAGGCGCAGTGGATGTGGACGCCGCCTGCGCGTACGTCTTAGCTGGCCCTGCCACCGGCGTGGATGGGGTCGCCATGACGGGGTCCCTTTAAGGGCTACACCCACCCCAAAGTCACAGGCCTTAATGGTCTTCAATTGGCCTCGTTGGTGTTTGAGCAGAGGGAGCTCTTAGTGGGGCACACCTCTCCCCTAGTTAACGACTGGGGAGGGGCCTTGCTCCCTCTGCTCAGTTGTCTTCATTTAATTTTAATTAAGGAGGAAAGGGGCTCTCAGAGAGAGAGGGGAGAGACAGAGAGAGTGACAGAGATAGAGAGAGGGGTGGGAAATAGGGAAGCTGTGAGGGCAGATCTCCCCTCACAGTGATGGATGGGTGTTTTCTGGAGTGCACTCCCCAGATGATGGAAAAACAAGACAGTCTTATAGGATGGTTTTCGGGTGCGGGGAGAAGATGTCTTCACCTGGGGAAGCAGTAGCCACTCAGGCACACACTCCCAACGATGTTAAATAGGGTGATTAATAATTCTTCAGCCAGGTAGCTCCAGCTATCCCAGGCTAGTCAATGGGGGAGGGGTGCTTCAGTGGTGTGTGGGGCCTAGCCGTAAGCAAGACCCCCACACACACTTCCACACACAAACACCCCCCGCGATGTTCCGGGCCTCGAAGAAATCTTGTTTTCTCCCCCCACCAATAAAACAATGTCTTTTAGGGGAATGAACCAGTACACCCACCTGTAGAATGCTGTAGAGTCTCCCTCCTTCCACACAGGTTGTTGTTCTTTCCCCCTCTATCCAACTCTCTGTAGAAGTAATACAGTTGTTTAATTGTCTGCTCTCCTCCTCTCCCTCTGGATGGATTGTAATGAAGTAAGCCCCTTCCTCCTCTTCCTGGGCTTGTCTCAGGGTTCTCTCCAGGCCTTCAAGCAGGAGCCACAGCAGGGAGCTCCTTCCCTCACTGCTCCAGGCTCCAAAAGATCAGGCCACGCTTCCAACAGCTCCACCCTTGTCCACAGAACTCTTTTTGGTTGGATAAACATTAAATCAAATGCCCCCCAATCTGGGAGACACTCCAAACATTTTTCAAACTGCCCTTTTTTTTTAACTTTTTTTTTTACTTTAAAAAAAAAAATTTGTGGCCATAAAATCATAAATTCTACAAGTGCCCCCTATAAAAGGGTAGGGGGACACTAAAACCGGCAATAAAACAAATCAAACTGTAAAATAAATGAAATCAAATTAAAATTTGGTTGGCGGGGGTAACGATGCACTCCAGTCCCTCTGGAGCCCACCTCTCGCGGAAGGCCACGAGCGTACCGGTGGACACCATGTGCTCCATCTCCAAGGACACCCTGGCATGGATGTATGCGCGGAAGAGAGGCAGGCAGTCAGGCTGAACGACTCCCTCGACCGCTGGCTGCCTGGACCAGATGATGGCACCCTTGGCCGTGCCCAGGAGCAGTCCTACGAGGAGGCCCTCGGACCTACCCGCTCCCCTCCGCACAGGATGCCCAAAGATCAGGAGTGTGGGACTGAAGTGCAGCCAGAATTTCAGGAGCTGCCCCTGTAAATAATAAAACAGGGGCTGCAACCTCGCACATTCAGTGAAAACATGAAACACGGACTCTTCCAAACCGCAGAAATTGCAGGCGGCCTGGGAGCCCGTGAACCGGCTTAAAAAATTATTGCACGGCACTGCTCCGTGCACCACCCTCCAGGCCAAGTCCCCGATAAATAGTGGGAGGACTCCGTGTAGAGTGCCCTCCATCGGGGACCCCCGCCTCCTGCGGATGGCAAGATGGTACGCCATGGCGTGTCCGGACAGCAGGCGAGGATGGCAAAGTTGAGAGTGCGCATGAGCAGCCCGTACAGGAAACCCCTCCGCGCAGAACTGAAAAGCACAGAAGGGATTTCCCCGAGGCGGCTCAAGTTGTGAGGCGCCGGTTCCTGAGGGAGGTTCCGGGGTTTGGCGCCGATGAGAAATTCCGTCCGGACGGGGTCAGTTCGGATGGGATTGCCCCATGTGCTTGAGCCACCTCGATACACCTAACAAAGTCAGGGCCCAGAGCTGTTTTTAGCGACTCGATGGCATCGGCTGCGCGGCGGACGTCGGCCGAATTTAGGTGCAGCACCAGCGTGTCTGGCGCCATCCAGCCCGCTCCTCCGCCATCGAGCAGGTCCCTGACCCTGGTCACCTCACCATCCACAGCACTCTCGTCCGACTGCCACCTACAACCTCGGTCGTCGAGGTACGGATTCCCGAGCAGCGGCTCCTGCAGGACAGCCGCCACACCAGCCGGTGGAGAGCTGCGCGTGGTGGAGACTTTGTTCCAGACCCTGGTGAGTTCCTTGTAAAAGACAGGCAGCTCCTGGAAGGCGGTCCTGACGCCCCCCAAACTCACAAACAGGAGCTGCGTTTTGTAGTTGAGGCCGTGTTGCTGGCGGAAGAAATACGTCGCCAGAGCACGCCACCTAGGAGGGGGCTCGACGTAAATGTATCTCTGCAGGGTCTGAAGACGCAAAGTCACGAGCTGGGTGCTGATGCACACCAACGACTGACCGCCCTCCCCAAGCGGGAGACTCAAGACTGCGGCAGAGACCCAGTGCTTCCTGTTGTTCCAGAATAGTCCACCAACTTCTTCTGTATCTTGGTGACAAACGCAGGGGGAGGGGTCAAAGTGACCAGCCGGTACCACAGCATGGCGGCCACCAGCTGGTTTATGACTAGAGCTTGACCCCTGTAGGACAGCACTCGGAGCAGTCCTGTCCAGCGCCCTAGGCGAGCGGTGACCTTGGCCTCCAGCTCTTGCCAGTTCGCCGGCCAGGCTTCCTCGTTGGGGCTAAGGTAGACTCCCAGATAGAGGAGATGGGTCGTGCTCCAGGCAAAAAGGCCTGAGCTCCTCCGGCAGGGAGTCAACCCGCCACTGACCCAAAGGAGTCTGGAGCATTTCTCCCAGTTGATCCTGGCGGAGGATACGGCAGAGTAAATCTTCTGGCACTCACGCATCCTCCGCAGTTCAGCAGGATCCTCTACCGCGAGGAGCACGTCATCGGCGTAAGCCGAGAGGACGACCTCCACGCCCGGCCCTTGCAGAGCCAGGCTCCACGCAGATGGCATATAACTGGCCGGACATGCGGCATCCCTGGCGCACCCCTCTCCAAAAGCGAAGGGGCGCCATCAAGCACCCATTAACCTTTAACAGACACTCCGCAGCGGCGTACAAAAGTCAGATCTGGGCGACGAAATGCGTCCCGAACCTGAAAGCGCGCAGAGTCCCGAACAGATAGTCGTCATCCACCCTGTCGAACGCCTTCTCTTGGTCGAGAGATAGGAAGGCGACCGACAGACCAGCCTCCTGTGAATGATGGATGAGGTCCCGGACCAGATGCATGTTATCGTGGATTGTCCGGCCCGGGACCATGTAGGAATGGTCGGGGTGGATCATGTGGTCCAGCACGGCGCCAAGGCGAGCAGATATTGCCCTGGCGAAGATTTTGTGGTCCGTGCTGAGGAGGGAGACCGGGCGCCAGTTCTTAAGGAGGCGGAGATCGCCCTTCTTAGGCAGCAGGACGATGACTGACCTGCGCCAAGAGAGGGGCATCTCCCCGGTCGCCAGACTTTCCACCAGGACCCGCAGTTAGTCGCCCCACAGGACGTCCCAGAACGCTCTGTGGAACTCCACGGTCAGTCCGTCCAGCCCCGGGGCTTTTCCCCTCGAGAGCCGGTCGAGGGCGCCGGTCAGCTCCGCCAGGCTTAGCGGATCTTCCAGATTTTCGGCGCCCTCCGGGCTGACCTTCGGCAGATCCTCCCTCAAAACTCTACGCGCCTCCTCGCTGGATGGCTACGGAGAGAGCAGAGCCCCGTAATATTCACGGGCCCTGTTGTTGACGCCCTCCGGATCCAAGACGAGAGAGCCGTCGTCAGCCAGCAGCATCAAGAGATGCTTACGGACACCCTGTCTTTTTCCAATGAGTAGAAGAAGGGGGAGCCGTGGTCCAGATCCCGCAGGAACCGGATCTGCGACTTCACGAATGCGCATCGGGACCGGATGAACTGCAGGTCCTTCAGTGCGTCCATCTTCGCTTCATACACCGTCCGCAGGGCCGGGTCCTCGACGACTTGATCAAGATGGGACTCCAGGTCGAGCATCTCTTTTTCTAGGCTCCCGACCATGGACGCCCGCCTCTTGGTCGACCATCTCGCGTACTCTTGACAGAAGACACGGACGTGAGCCTTGCCCATCTCCCACCATAGCCTCAAGGAGGGGAAGCCCCCCTGCTTCCTTCTCCAGTTGGCCAAGAAACGACGGAACGAGTCCTGGAACCGCTCGTCCTCCAGCAGCTGGTTGTTAAAATGCCAGTACGCGGACCCCGTCCTCACGGGGAGCGAAGCGAGCTCCGCCCACACCAGGTGCTGGTCCGAACATGGCACCGGCCGCATGGAGGCCGCCGGGACACAGGAAGCGTACGCCCGAGACACGTAAAGGCGGTCGACTTTGGACATCCTACTCCAGGCCTCACCCAAGTAAATGCGCTGGAGTCGGGATGGAGATTTCACCAGACGTCCACCAAGTCGAAGGACCCGACCAGGTCCCTCAACTTCTCGATCGCCGTCATGCTCTGCGGGGCACCGGAGCGGTCCCTCGCCTCGAGGGTGCAGTTAAAATCCCCCCCGAGGACAATGCAGTCGCCGACGTCGACAGAGCCAAGAAGAGCGGACACTTCTTCGAAGAAGCGCCCTTGCTGCGGGCCTGCCTGAGGGGCGTACACGTTTACGAGATGGAACGGCACATCCCCCACGCGAACCGTGATGCGCAGCAAGCGGCCTGGCATGGGCTCCTCGACCCCCAAGATCTCCGGCTGAAAATGCGTGGCCAGCAAGATGGCCACCCCACTAGAAGTGGTGGTGAGGTGGCTCATGCGGACCTCTCCTTGCCATTCCAGGAGTCACGTGGGTTCATCTCCCGGAACGGTGTGCGTTTCTTGCAGGAAGCACACCGCATATTTCCCCTCCAGCAGGAGCAAAAAATTGTTAAATCTATGGCGTGCCTCTCTTCATGACAAAAGCAACCTCTACCTAACCTATTGTGGGGGGGAAGTGGAGTTGTTTGTTGACCTCCACTCCCTCAGCAGCCCAGCGAGGAACCTTTTGAGCCAGCGCAGCTCAAGGCTTTGCGCCTTTGATAAGGGCCCGCCCGTGGCCATGGTTTCAGCGGCGGCGCGGACGGACGCGATGAGCAGCACTGGCTTGGACCATTTTTCCCGGGCCAGATGGGCTCGGTTGCGGCGACCCTGGTTCTTGACCAAAGAGTCCCGGAGTTCCTTTACAGGAATGAGGCAGGACTCAGTGTCGGGTGCGAGGAGATCCACTGCCTCACTGGTGATGGACTCGAGATCTTCTCCCGCGTCCTCCACCGAGGCCCCGTCCCCCTCTGGGTGGTCACCGCCAGCAGCCGGCCCGTCGACCACACGAGGTACGGCAAACGGCCCGGCCGTTCCATCTGACCCTGGCTCTGCCCCCATCCCACCCCCAGGATCGTCGGCAGAGGAGTCCCCACTGGGCTCTTTTAAAAGTAGTGCTGGGTCAGGAAGCGACAGAGGAAGGGGTTCCTCCTCCACCCCGGGCACCGGGGAACACGGAGAGACCTGGTTTAAGAAATCCTCCAGGTCCTGCAAGTCCCCCAGCTCCAAAGTAGGGGGCGAGGGTTGGTGTTCTTCCCCCTCCCCGCCGCCAACCCCCGGCCCAGCGTGGACAGAATCATTAAAATTATTAACACTTTGTATTTCTTCCGGGTCGAGCAACTCCCGGGGGAAGTCGGTTAATAGCTGGGCGGGCTCAGGTTCGGTCTTTTCGGCCCCGCCCGCCTCAGTCCCCGGGACGCTCGACGTGGCGGCAACGCATTCCTCCGCTGGCCCCACGCCCCCCACGACAGGCAGATCTTCCACGCCATCCCGGGAGGCAGAGGCCGGGCAGCCTCGACTGCACGACCCTCCCCGGGGACAGATTCCTCTCGCCTAAGGCGCAGTTTGGGGGCGCTGGTGGGGGACGCGGGACACGCGGCGGGCACCGACTCCCGCGGAGGGATGTTGTTCCCCCTCCGCCTCATTGGAGCAGCGCCTCCTTTTGTTCCTGGGGGAGCGCGGAGGCAGGGAGACCTCCCGCTCCACTCCCCCCTTTTTCTTTTCTTGCCCGTGCCCAAGCCCCTCTGCGGTATTGGTCAGGGGCTCGGGCACGGGCTCAGTGCACCCCGCGCTCGCCAGTGACAGGGTTGGGCTTTGCGCGGTGATCAGACTGTCTGGCGCACTGAGGGGACCCGCCTCCAGATGTTTTGCTTTCCTCCGCGCCTTCTTTTCGATCGGACGCTCTCCCTTCCACCCGCCGGAGGCCGTGAAAACAATGTACTCCGACGATGCCCACGCACCCACAGCTCCCGGTATGCGGACGCAACTAGGGGGCGGGGTGGAAGCGGCGCCAGCCTTGGCCGCCTTCAGTGGTTTGGCGGCCTTGGAGGCGGGGCAGTTGTGGCGAACGTGCCCCACGTCCCTGCAGGCATGGCACCGCACGCCGTCTGACATCCAAAAGATGCGGTAGGCAGTCCCCTCGTGTGCCACATTAAAACTGCCCTCTGTCGTCTCCTCCCGCGCCAGCTGGACAAAGAGCTGGTGGCAGAAGGAGAACACGTGGCGCAGGCTGTTCTCTCTGAGGCCGAGCGGTATGGGGTTAATCCCTGACCTTACCTCCCCCAGTTGGTGTAGGTGAGGAAGGAGGAGCTCAGCGGGAACAAAGGGCGGGATGTTGGAAAGGATGACCCTCTGCGCGATGGCCTCGAGAGGGTCCACCAGCAGGAACATCCCGCCCACCGTGAGCCCCTTTTCAAGGGCCAGGGACACCGCCCGCTCTGACCCCAGGAAGAACACCGCCTTCCCAGACATTTTGGAGGCCGCGACAATGGCCGATGGGCCGACTACACCAGCCATCACCCGCACCCACTCCTCAATGCTCATTGTGGGGTGAGTGTAGCTCTTGACCCCGTGTTTTTTCATAATTATTTTAAATGGTGGCAGGGCAGCAGGAGGCGCAGGAGGCGCCATGGATGTGGAAGCCACCTGCACGTAAGTCTTAGCTGGCCTTGCCACTGGCGTGGATGGGGTCGCCATGACCGGGTACCTTTAAGGGCTACACCCACCCCAAAGTCACAGGCCTTAATGATCTTAAATTGGCCTCGTTGGTGTTTGAGCAGAGGGAGCTCTTAGTGGGGCACACCTCTCCCCTAGTTAACGATTGGGGAGGGGCCTTGCTCCCTCTGCTCAGTTGTCTTAATTTAATTTTGATTAAGGAGGAAAGGGGCTTTCAGAGAGAGAGGGGAGAGACAGAAGAGTGACAGAGATGGAGAGTAGGGGGAGTGGGAAAGAGGGAAGCTGTGAGGGCTGGTCTCCCCACACAGTGATGGGTGGGTGTTTTTCTGGGTTGCACCCCCCAGATGATGGAAAAACAAGACACAGTCTTATAGGATGGTCTTCGGGTGGGGGGAGAAGATGTCTTCACCTGGGGCAGCTGGAGCCACCCATGCGAACACACCCAACGATGTTAAATAGGGTGATTAATAATTCTTCAGCCAGGTAGCTCCAGCTATCCCAGGCTAGGCAATGGGGAAGGGGTGCTTCAGTGGTGTGTGGGGCCTAGCTGTAAGCAAGACCCCCACACACACTTCCACACACACACACCCACACGCACACATCTGGGTCTCGAAGAAATCTTCTTTTCTCCCCCCACCAATAAAACAATGTCCTTAGGGGAATGCACCAGTACACCCACCTGTAGAATGTTGTAGAGTCTCCCTCCTTCAACACAGGTTGTTGTTCTTTCCCCCTCTCTCCAACTCTCTGTCGAAGTAATAAAGTTGTTGAATTTTCTGCTCTCCTCCTCTCCCTCTGGATGGATTGTAATGAAGTAAGCCCCTTCCTCCTCTTCCTGGGCTGGTCTCTGGGTTCTCTCCAGGCCTTCAGGCAGGAGCTACAGCAGGGAGCTCCTTCCCTCACTGCTCCAGGCTCCAAATGATCAGGCCACGCCTCCAACAGCTCCACCCTTGTCCACAGAACTCTTTTTGGTTGGATAAAGAAATAAACATGAAATCAAATGACCCCCAATGTGCGGGACACTCCAAACATTTTTCAAACTGCCCTTTTTTTTTTGTTTTTAATTTCTGGGCCATAAAATCATTAATTCTACAAGTGCCCCCTATAAAAGGGGAGGGCGATACTAAAACCGGCAATTAAAACAAATCAAACTGTAAAATAAATAAAATCAAATTAAAATTTGGTTGCCGGGTGTAACGATGCACTCCTGTCCCTCCGGCATCCACCTCTCGTTGAAGGCCGCGAGCGTACCAGTGGACACCGCGTGCTCCATCTCCAAGGACACCCTGGCGCGGATGTACGCACGGAAGAGAGGCAGGCAGTCAGGCTGAACGACCCCCTCGACCGCCGCTGCCTGGACCGGCTGATGGCACCCTTGGCCGTGCCCAGGAGCAGTCCTACGAGGAGGCCCTCGGACCTACCCGCTCCCCTCCACACTGTGTGCCCAAAGATCAGGAGTGTGGGACTGAAGTGCAACCATAATTTCAGGAGCAGCCCCTTTAAATAATAAAACAGGGGCTGCAACCTCGTGCATTCGATAAAAACATGGAACACGGACTCTTCCAGACCACAGAAATTGCAGGCGGCCTGGGAGCCCATGAACTGGCTTAAAGATTTATTGCGCGGCACTGCTCCATGCACCACCCTCCAGGCCAAGTCCCTGATAAATAGTGGGAGGACTCCCGCATAGAGTGCCCTCCATCGGGAACCCCCGCTTCCTCCGGATGGCAAGATGGTACGCCATGGCGTGTCCGGACGGCAGGCGAGGATGGCTGAGTTGAGAGTGTGCAGGAGCAGCCCGTACAGGAAACCCCTCCACGCGGAAATGAAAGGCACAAAGGAGATTTCCTCGAGGCCGCTCAAGTTGTGAGGCGCCGGCTCCTGAGGGAGGTTCCGGGGTTTGGCGCTGATGAGGAGTTCCGTCCGGACGGGGGTCAGTTCGGACGGGATCTCCCCACGTGCCTGAGCCTCCTCGATGCACCTAACGGAGTCAGGGCCCAGAGCTGTTTTTCGCGACTCGATGGCATCGGCCGTGCGGTGGACATCGGCCGAATTTAGGCGCTGCGCCAGCAAGCCTGGCACCATCCAGCCCGCTCCTCCGCCATCGAGCAGGTCCCTGACCCTGGTCACCTGACCAGCCACAGCCCTCTCGTCCGACTGCCACCTAAAACATCGGTCGTGAAGGTACGGATTCCCGAGCAGCGGCTCCTGCAGGACAGCCGCCACTCCAGCCGGTGGAGAGCTGTGCTTGGTGGAGACTTTGTTCCAGACCCTGTTGAGTTCCTTGTAAAAGACAGGCAGCTCCTGGACGGCGGTCCTGACGCCCCCCAAGCTCACAAACAGGAGCTGTGTGTCGTAGTTGAGGCCGTGCTGCTGGCAGAAGAATACGTCGCCAGAGCACGCCACCTAGGAGGGGGCTCGACGTAAAGGTATCTCTGCAGGGTCTGAAGATGGAAAGTCGCGAGCTGGGCGCTGACACACACCAACGACTGATCGCCCTCCCCAAGCGGGAGACTCAAGACCGCAGCAGAGACCCAGTGCTTCCTGTTGTTCCAGAAGAAGTCCACCAGCTTCTTCTGTATCTTGGTGACAAACGCAGGGGGAGGGGTCAAAGTGACCAGCCGGTACCACAACATTGCGGCCAGCAGCTAGTTTATGACTAGCGCCCGACCCCTGTAGGACAGCAGTCGGAGCAGTCCTGTCCAGCACCTTAGGCGAGCGGCGACCTTGGCCTCCAGCTCTTGCCAGTTCAGGCTTCCTCGTCGGGGCTAAGGTAATCTCTCAGATAGAGGAGATGGGTCGTGCTCCAGGCAAAAGGCCTGAGCTCCTCCGGCAGGGAACCCACCCACCACTGACCCACCAGGAGTCCGGAACATTTCTCCCAGTTGATCCTGGCAGAGAATGCGGCCGAGTAAATCTCCTGACACTCACGCATCCTCCGCAGGTCAGCGGGATCCTCTACCGCAAGGAGCACATCATCGGCGTAAGCCGAGAGGACGACCTCCACGCCCGGCCCTTGCAGAGCCAGTCCCGTCAACCTCGTCCGCAGGAGGCGCAGGAAAGGCTCCACGCAGATGGCATATAACTGGCCGGACATGGGACATCCCTGGCGCACCCCACTCCCAAAGCGAAGGGGCGCCGTCAAGGACCCATTAACCTTTATCAGACACTCCACGGCGGCGTACAAAAGTCGGATCCGGGCGACGAAATACGCCCCGAACCCGAATGCGCGCAGAGTTCCGAACAGATAGTCGGGATCCACCCTGTCGAAAGCCTTCTCTTGGTCGAGAGATAGGAAGGCGACCGACAGAACAGCCTCTTGGGAATGATGAATGCGGTCCCGGACCAGATGGATGTTATCGTAGATTGTCCGGCCCGGGACCGTGTAGGACTGGTCGGGGTGGATCATGTGGTCCAGCACAGCGCCAAGGCGAGCAGACATCGCCTTGGCGAAGATTTTGTAGTCCGTGCTGAGGAGGGAGACCGGGCGCCAATTCTTAAGGAGGCGGAGATCGCCCTTCTTAGGCAGCAGGGCGATGACTGCCCTGCGCCAAGACAGCGGCATCTCCCCGGTCGCCAGACTTTCCCCCAGGACCCGCACGTAGTCGCCCTCCCCAGGACGTCCCAGAACGCCCTGTGGAACTCCACGGTCAGCCCGTCAAGCCCCGGGGCTTTTCCCCTCGAGAGCCGGGCGAGGGCGCCGGTCAGCTCCGCCAGGCTTAGCGGAGCTTCCTGATTTTCGGCGCCCTCCGGGCTGACCTTCAGCAGGTCCTCCCACAAAACTCTACGCGCTTCCTCGCTGGACGGATCCGGAGAGAACAGAGCCCCGTAATATTCATGAGCCCTGTTGTTGACGCCCTCCGGATCCGAGACGAGAGAGCCGTCGTCACCAGCAGCGTCAAGAGCTGCTTACGGACACTCTGTCTTTTTTCCAACGAGTAGAAGAAGGGGGAGCCGCGGTCTAGATCCCGCAGGAACCGGATCCGCGACCTCACGAACACGCCTCGTGACCCGACGAGCTGCAGGTCCTTCAGCGCGGCCTTCTTCGCTTCGTTCACCATCCGCAGGGCCGGGTGCTCGACGACTTGACCGAGATGGGACTCCAGGTCGAGCACCTCTTTTTCTCGGCGCCCGACCCTGGCCGCCCACCTCTTGGTCGACCCCCTCGCATACTCTTGACAGAAGACGTGGACGTGAGCCTTGCCCACGTCCCACCATAGCCTCAAGGAGGGGAAGCCGCCCTGCTTCCTTCTCCAGTCGGCCCAGAAACGACGGAACGAGTCCTGGAACCGCACGTGCTCCAGCAGCTGGTTATTAAAATGCCAGTACGTGGACCCCGTCCTCACTTGGAGCGAAGCGAGCTCCGCCCACATCAGGTGGTGATCCGAACACGGCACCGGTCGCATGGAGGCCGCCGAGACGCAGGAAACATACGCCCAAGACACGTAAAGGCGGTCGACTCTGGACCATCCTACTCCAGGCCTCACCCAAGTAAAGGCGCTGGAGTCGGGATGGAGATTTCGCCATACGTCCACCAAGTCGAAGGACCCGACCTGGTCCCTCAACTTCTCCATTGCCGTCATGCTCTGCAGAGCACCGGAGCGGTCCCTCGCCTTGAGTGTGCAGTTAAAATCCCCCCCGAGGACAATGCAGTCGCCGACATCGACGGAGTCAAGAAGAGCAGACACCTCTTCGAAGAAGCGCGTCTGCTGCGGGCCGGGCTGAGGGGCGTACACGTTCACGAGACGGAGCAGCACGGCCCCCAGGCGAACCGTGACGTGCAGCAAGTGGCCTGGCACGGGCTCATCGACCCCCAAGATCTCCGGCTGAAAATGCGGGGCCAGCAAGATTGCCACCCCACAAGAAGTGGTAGTGAGGTGGCTCATGCGGACCTCTCCTTGCCATTCCAGGAGCCACGTGGCTTCATCTCCCGGAACGGTGTGGGTTTCTTGCAGGAAGCACACCGCATATTTCCCCTCCCGCAGGAGCGAAAAATTGTTAAATCTACGGTGTGCCTCTCTGCTGCCGTTAATGTTGAGGCTGGCTATGTTATCTTCATGACAAAAGCATAGTGCAACCTCTACCTAACCTATTGTGGGGGTGGGAGTGGAGTCGTTTGTTGACCTCCACTCCTTCAGCAGCCCAGCGAGGAACCTTTTGAGCCGGCACAGCTCAAGGCCTTGCGCCTTTGATAAGGGCCCGCCCGCGGCCATGGTTTTAGCGGCGTCGCGGACGGATGCAACGAGCAGCCCCGGCTCGGACCATCTTTCCCGGGCCAGATGGATTCGGTTGCGGCGACCCTGGCTCTGGACCAAAAAGTCCTGGAGTTCCTTTACGGGAATGAGGGGGGACTCAACGGCGGGCACGAGGAGATCCACCGCCTCACTGGCGATGGACTCGAGATCTTCTCCCTCGTCCCCCAACGACTCCCCGTCCCCCTCCGGGAGGTCGCCGCCAGCAGCCGGACCGTCGACCACACGAGGTACGGCAAACGGCCCGGCCACTCCATCCGACCCTGTCTCTGCCCCGACCCCATCCCCAGGATCGTCGGCAGAGGAGTCCCCACTGGGCTCTTTTAAAAGTGGTGCTGGGTCAGGAAGCGACAGCGGAAGGGGGTCCTCCTCCGCCCCAGGAGCCGGGGAAGGCGGAGAGACCTGGTCAAAGAAATGTACCTGGTCCTCCAAGCACCCCAGCTCCAAAGTATGGGGCGAGGGTTGTTGTTCTTCCCTCTCCCCGCCGCCACCCCCCGGCCCAGCGTGTACAGATTGATTAAAATTGTTAATACTGTGTATTTCTGCCGAGTCGAGCAAGTCCCGGGGGAAGTTGAATATTGGCTGGGCGGGCTCAGGTTCGGCCTTTTCGGCCCTGCCCGCCTCAGTCCCCGGGACGCTCGACCCGGCGGCATCATATTCCTCCACCGGCCCCACGCCCCCCACGACAGGCAGATCCTCCACGCCATCCCCGAGAGGCAGAGGCTGGGCAGCCTCGACTGCCCCTCTCTCCCCGGAAACAGATTCCTCCGTCTACGGCGCAGTTTGGGGGCGCTGGTGGGGGATGCGGGACATGCGGCAGGCACCGACTCCTCCGCGGAGGGATGTTGTTCCCCCTCCGCCTGATTGGAGCGACGCCTCCTTTTGTCCCTGAGGGTGCGCGGAGGCAGGGAGACCTCCATGTCTGCCGAGGTCCCCCGCTCCGCCTCCCCCTTTTTCTTATCTTGCCTGCGCCCAAGCCCCTCTGCGGTATTGTCAAGGACTCGTGCTCGGGCACGGGCTCAGGGCACCCCGCGCTCGCCGATGACTGGATTGGGCTGAGCGCAGTGGTCAAACTTTCTGGCACACTGAGGGGACCCGCCTCGAGATGTTTCGCCTTCCTCCGTGCCTTCTTTTCGATCGGACGCTCTCCCTCCCCCCGCCAGAGGCCGTGAAAACAAAGGTCCCCAGCGATGCCCGTGCACCTACGGCTCCTGGCACGCAGACACTACTAGGGGGAGGGGTGGCGGCGGCGCCAGCCTTGGCCACCTTCGGTGGTTTGGCGGCCTTGGAGGCGGGGCAGTTCTTGCGAACGTGCCCCACCTCCCTACAGGCATGGCACCGCACGCCGTCCGACGTCCAGAAGACGCAGTCCCCTCGTGCACCACATTAAATGATCCGTCTGTTGTCTCCTCCCGCGCCAGCCGGACAAAAAGCTGGCGATGGAAGGAGAACACATGGCGCAGGCTGCTCTCCCTGAGGCCGAGCGGTATGGGGTTGATCCCTGACCTTACCTCCACCAGTGTAGGTGACAGAGGAGGAGCTCAGCGGGAACAAAGGGTGGGACGTTTAAAGTACGACCCTCTGCGCGGTGGCCTCGAGAGGGTCCACCGGCAGGAACGTCCCGCCCACCGTGAGCCCCTTTTCAAGGGCCAGGGACACCGCCCGCTCTGACCCCAGGAAGAATACAGCCTTCCCAGACATCTTGGAGGCTGCGACAATGGCCGAGGGGCCGACTATCCCAGCCATCGCCCGCACGCACTCCTCAATGCTCATTGTGGGGTGAGTGTAGCTCTTGACCCCGTTTTTCTTCGTAATTAGTCTGAATGGTGGCAGGGCAGCAGGTGGCGCAGGAGGCGCCATGGATGTGGACGCCGCCTGCGCATAAGTCTTAGCTGGCCCTGCTACCGGTGTGGATGGGGTCGCCATCACGGGGTCCCTTTAAGGGCCACACCCACCCCAAAGTCACAGGCCTTAATGGTCTTAAATTGGCCTCATTTCAATTTATGAGCAGAGGAGCTCTCAATGAGGCACACCTCTCCCCTAGTTGACAATTGGGGAGGGGCCTTGCTCCCTCTGCTCAGTTGTCTTAATTGTTTTTCCAATTAAAGAGGAAAGGGCTCTCAGAGAGAGAGGGGAGAGACAGAGAGAGTGACAGTGAGAGAGAGAGGGGGTGGGAAAGAGGGAAGCTGTGAGGGCAGGTCTCCCCTCATAGTGATGGGTGGGTGTTTTTCTGGGGCGAACTCCCTAGATGATGGAAAAACAAAGCAAGGCACAGTCTTATGGGATGGTCTTCGGGTGGGAGGAGAAGATGTCTTCACCTGGGACAGCTGGAGCCACCCAGGCACACACTCCCAACGATGTTTAATAAGGTGATTTAGTAAATCTTCAGCCAGGTAGCTCCAGCTATCCCCGGATAGGCAATGGGGGAGGGGTGCTTCAGTGGTGTGTGGGGCCTAGCTGTAAGCAAGACCCCCGCACACACTTCCACACACACACGCCCCCCGCGATGTTCAGAGCCTCCAAGAAAATCTTCTTTTCTCCCCCCACCAATAAAACAATGTCTTTCGGGGAATGCACCAACACCCACCTGTAGAATATTGTAGAATCTCCCTCCTTCCACACAGGTTGTTGCTCTTTTCCCATTCTCTCCAACTCTTTGTTGAAGTAAATAAAGTTGTTGAAATTTTTCAGCTCTCCTCCTCTCCCTCCGGACGTTGTATTGTAGTAAGCCGGCCCTTTCCTCCTCTTCCTGGGCTGGTCTCAGGGCTCACTCTCGGCCTTCCAGACAGGAGCTAAAGCAGGGAGTTCCTTCTCTCTCAGCAGCACAGCTCCAACTGAATAGGCCACGCCTCCAAAGCTCCACCATTGGTCCACAGATCCCTGAAAGTAGCAGGCCAGATGGATAAGATGGTTAAGAAGGCATACGGAATGCTTGACTTTATTGGCCGAGGCATAGAATATAAGAGCAGGGAGGTTATGCTTAAATTGTATAATTCTTTGGTTAGGCCACAGCTGGAGTACTGCGTGCAGTTCTGGTCGCCACATTATAAAAAGGATGTCACCCTACCCAAACCTTGCTGGTGGTGATCCAACTCTAACAATATTGGTATTAACAATTCTCTAACATTATTAGTGGTGTCGCTTCTCGGCCTTTTGGCTAAGATCATGCGTAACTGACCTGACAGGGGAGTAACCATGACACCAACGTGGTTCTCCCTGGATCAGAAAGGTGGTTCTCCTATGCTTTTTGGAAATAGGAGGTGGGTGGGGTGGCTTGACCCATCCACCTCCACGGAGGTGTGTGGGGTTGCTGACCCATCCACCTCCATGGCACGAACCTGGTATTGCAGTACTTCCAGGAACGGTGCTTGGGCTCTAGGCCTTTTCGCTAAGAGCATTAGCGCAGGGTGATCCTTGATGTGTGCAAGGTGACCTCTGGCGTTTGTGATCTGACAAAGAATTGGAAAGATTGGCTACGAAAAAAAAAAAATTAGTGGTGTCCCTACTCTAACATTACTGCTGGTGATCCTACTCTAACAGTCCACAGGTCACCTTGGGATAGGCGGATCAAGTGACACATTCCAGTGAGTGTGTTCATAATCTAATCTAACATTACTAGTGGTGACTCTGCTCTAGCATGACTGCTGTGACCCGACTCTAACATTACTGGTGGTGGCCCTACTCCAACATGACTGGTGATGACTCTACTCTAACATTACTGGTGGTGACCAGACTCTAACATTACTGGTGGTGACCCTACTCCAACATTACTGGTGATGACTCTCCTCTAACATTACCAGCTGATACAAAAGCAAAACGCGCTTATTTTACTGCAACACCGGCCAACACCCTCCACCCCTTATTTCTGATTGGTCGCCAAGGAGGATAAGCCACAACCTGAAGTTTCACAGGAATGTGTCACTGGATCCGCCCACCCCAAAGTCCCGCTGACTTTGCAAATTGTAACTCGATTCACATTGACTTCCTGAAGCAACAGAGGACAGAGCTCCCCAGAAGACAGTAACCGCCAGCCAAAGTCACATACCCAAGTCCAAGTACTTCCCTCCCCCAGCCAATGTCCCGGACCCATGTCCAAGTCAATGCCTCCCCCAGCAGAAGTGCCTTACCCCAGTCCAACTGCATGCCTCCCCCAGCCTAGTGCCTTACCCAAGTGCAAATACATCTTTGCCCTCCCTCCATAGATCGCGCAATGTGCATGGATTATTAAGAGGTTTATTGGGTATGAAGTAAATATTGACAGTGTCGTGACTTCTGGATATCATCCACTCCAACGATGTCCTGTTTAGGGGATTGGAAGTACTTGGTCCATCTTTCCTGAGTTCTCTCTCTCCCCTCCAATACCACCTGTCTCTCTCTTCTCCAGCCTCTCTCGCTTCCAGCCTCTCTCACTCGAGGTCCCAAGGCCCTCCGACTCTTGGCCACAAGGCCCTCCGACTCTCGGCCCCAAGGACCACCAACTCGCCATCCCAACGCCCTCAGAGTTAAAATTTCAGTTCAATGACGAAACGCCGATGACTCTGTTTCTCTCTCCACAGATGCTGCCTGACCCACTGAGGTTCCCAGCATTTTCTGTTTTTCTATCTAACGTTATTGGTATTTGCCAAACTCTATCATTGCAAATAGCGATTGGACTCTAATGTTAATGCTGTCGATTATACTCTGACCGTACTGTTATTGACACTAATCTATCATTACTGATATTGAACCTGATCTAGCACTATTTGTGGAGGGACACTACTCCAACATTAATGGTGCTGACTCTACTCTAACATTACTGGGGATGACGTAACTCTAAAATTAGTGATGGAGACCTAAATATAACACTACTGGTAGTGACGCTACTCTAATATTACTGGTGGTGACTGTAGAATAACATAATTGTTGGTGAGTCTGCTCCAATATTACTGGTGGAGACTCTACTTTCACATAGGTAACATCGACCCAAATATAACCGTAATAGTGCTGATCCTATTCTAAAATTACTGGTGGAGAATCTACTCAACATTTTGTTGGGCAAAAATTTGGCAGATGGAGTATAATGTTGGAAAGTGTGAGGTCATGCACGTTGGCAGAAAGAAAATCAAGCAAGAGAAAGTTATTATTTAAATAGAGAATGATTGCAAAGTGCTGCAGTACAGCAGGACCTGGGCGTACTTGTGCAGGAAACACAAAAGGTTAGTATACAGGTACAGCAAGTGATCAAGAAGACCAATGGAAACTTGGCCTTTATTGAAAAGGGGAAGGAGTATAAAAGCAGGGAAGTCTTGCTACAGTTATACAGGGTATTAGTGCAGCCACACCTGGAATACTGCGTGCAGTTTTGGTTTCCATATTAACGAAAGGATATACTTGCTTTGGAGGCAGTACAGAGAAGATTCACTAGGTTGATTTTGGAGATGAGGGGATTGACTTATGAGGAAAGGTTGAGTAGGTTGGGCCTCTGCTCATTGGAATTCAGAAGATTGATAGGTGATCTTATCGAAAAGTATAAGATTATGAGGTGGCTTAACAAGGTGGATGCAGAGAGAATGTTTCCACTGATTGTGGAGACTCGAACTAGAAAGTATAATCTTAGAATACGGGGCCACCAATCGAAAACTGAGATGAGGAGAAATTTCTTTTCTCAGAAGGTTGTGGATCTGTGGAATTCACTGCCTCAGAAAGCTGTGGAATCTGGGTCATTGAATACATTTAAGACACAGATAGACAGTTTCTTAACCGATAAGCGAATAAGGGACTATGGGGAGCGGGCAGGAAAGTGGACCTGAATTCATGATCGGATCAGCCAAGATCGTATTAAATGGCGGGGCAGGCTCGAGGGGCCATATGGCCTACTTCTGCTCCTATTTCTTATGTTCTTATATGTTTATTAATCGGTCGTATTGATGCTATTCTAAAATTACTGGTGTTGAAATTACGCTATCATTATTGGTGTTGACTCTAATCTATCATCATTGATATTGACCCTATAATCTAACATTACTGGCGGTGAATCCACGCTAACATTACTGGTGGTGACTCTACTCTATTATTAATTGAGGTGAACTTATTCTATCATTACCACTGGTAATCCTACAGGTGCTGACCCGACACTAACATTGTTGGTGGAGCCTCTACTCTAACATTACTATAAGAACATAAGAACATAAGAAATAGAAGCCGTTTAAGAAATAGAAATCGTTTAAGAAACTGTCTATTTCTGTCTTAAATTTATACAATATCCCAGCGTCCACAGCTCTCTGAGGCAGCGAATTCTACAGATCCACAACCCTCTGAGAGAAGAAATTTCTCCCCATCTCACTTATAAATGGGTGGCCCCTAATTCTAAGATTATGCCCTCTAGTTCTAGTCTCCCTATCAGTGGAACATCCTTTCTGCATCCAACTTGTCAAGCCCCCTCATAATATTATACCTTTCGATAAGATCACCTCTCATTCTTCTAAATTCCAATGATTAATCGCCCAACATATTCAACCTTTCCTCATAGGCCAACCGCCTCATCTCCGGAATCAACCTAGTGAACCTTCTCTGAACTGCCTCCAAAGCAAGTAAATCCTTTCGTAAATATGGAAACCAAAACTTCACGCAGTATTACAGGTGTGACCTCAACCAATATCCTGCACAACTGTAGCAACACTTCCCTGTTTTTATATTCCATCACATTTGCAATAAAGGCCAATATTCCATTGGCCTTCCTGATCACTTTCTGTACCTGCATACTAACGTGTTTTTGCTTCATGCACAAGCACCCCCAGGTCCCGCTGTACTGCTGCACTTTGCAATCTTTCGCCATTTAAATAATAACTTGCTCTTTAATGTTTTTTTCTGCCAATGTGCATGACCTCACACTTTCCAACATTATACTCCATCTGCCAAATGTTTGCCCACTCACTTAGCCTGTCTATTTCCTTTTGCATATTTTTTGTGTCCTCCTCACACATTGTTTTGCCTCCCATCTTTGTATCGTCAGCAAACTTGGCTATCCTTTTTCGTGATTTTTGAAACTGCTCGAAATTACTGATGGAGGTTATACTCTAACGTTAATGTTCTTGATTCTACTCGAAAATTATTGGTATTAGCCCTAATCTAACATTAATGATATTGACCCTATTCTACCATTAGTGGCGGTGAACATACTCTCACATTAATGGTGGTGACCCTACTCTAACATTACCAGAGGTGATCCTACTCCAACGTTACTGCTGGTGATCCTACTCTAATATTAATGGTGATGACTGTATTCTAACCTTACTGTTGATGAATCTATTCCACCTTACTGGTGGTGACTCTACTCTAACATTACTGGTATTGGTCCTATTCTAACATTAAAGGGTTGATACTACTCTACCAGTATTGGTGTCACATTAATCTAACAACGCCGGTATTGATACTTCTTTAAAATTAATGGTGTTGACTCTACTCTAGCATTACTGGTGGTGACCCTACTTTAACATTACTGGTGGTGACGCTACTCTAACATTCCTGGTGGTGACCCTACTCTAATATTGCTGGTGTTGACCCTACTCTAACATTACTGGTGGTAATATAACATTACCGGTGGGAATCCTACTCCAGCATTATTGCTGGTGACCCTACTCCAACATTACTGGTGGTGACCCTACTCCAACATTACTGGTGGTGACCCTACTCCAACATTACTGATGGTGACCCTACTCCAACATTACTGGTGGTGACCCTATGCTAACATTACTGGTGGTCTGGTGGTGACCCTATGCTAACATTACTGGTGGTCTGGTGGTGCCCCTACTCTAACATTAGTGCTGGTGACCCTACTCCAACATTACTGCTGGTGACCCTACTCTAACATTACTCATGGGAATCCTACTCTAATATTATTGCTGGTGACCCTACTCTAACATTACTGCTGGTGACCTTATTCTAATATTACTAGTGGTGACCTTACTAAAGCATTATTGCTGATGACTCTATTCCAACCTTAGTGTATTTGACCCTACTCTAATATTACTGGTGCTGATCTTATTCTAACATTAGACTAGATGGTAACTCCAGCTAACATTACACGTGGAGAAACTATTCTATACTTACTGGTGGTGACTCTACTCTAACATTAATGGTGGTGATTCATCTCTAACATTACTGGTATTGTCACTTGTCTAAAGGTAGTAGTCTCTACTCCAGCAATGCTGGCGGTGAACCTACTGCACCCATACTTACGGTGACACTACTCTAACATTCCTGATGGTTAACCTAATCTAACAGATCTGGTTGAGAATTTACGTGAACATTACTGGTATTAGTTCATCTCTAATATTATTGGTATTGGTCTTACTCTAACGTTATTCGTGTTAGTACTAATCTACCATCATTGGTGGTCACTCTAAGCTAACAATGTTGGTATTGACTCTACTCTAACATTAATTGTGGTGACTGTACTCCAACATTACTGGTGGTTATCCTACTCTAACATTAATGGTGATGATCCTGTTCTAACATTACATGTGGTGACCCCAATCTAACATTACTGGTGTTAATGGTCACTCTAATCTAACATTACTGGTGGTGACCCTACTCTAACATTACTGTTGTTGACTCTACTCTATCATTACTGATGTGAACGTACTCTAACATTACTGATGGTGACCCTACTCTAATATTAATGGTGCCTACTCTGCTCTAATATTACTGTTGGGGACTCTACTCCTACCTTCAGCTGGTGGCACTGCACTATCATTACTGGTGGTGAGCCTAGTCTAGCAATAATAATATTGATAATGATCTAACATTATTAGTGGTGTCCCTACGCTAACATTACTGGTGGTGATTCTACTTGAACCTTACTGGTGGTGACTCTACTCAAACAATCCTGGTGGTTACCCTAACCCGACAGATCTGTTGGGGAATCTACTCCAACTGTATTAGTATTGGTCTTGCTCTAATATTACTGGCGGTGACCCTACTCTAACATGACTGGTTTTGACCCTACTCTAAGATTACTGGTGGTAACTCTACTCTAACAATTGTGGTATTGATATTTCTTTAACACAACTGCTGATATCCCTACTTTAATGTAACTTGTGGTGATATTACACCAACTTTATTGGTGGTGACTCGAATCTAATATTACTGGTATTTACCATATTCTAACGTTAGGGTGGTGACCCTACTCCACCATCACTGGTCGTGACTCTACTCTTACATTACTGGTATAGGCCCTACTCTTACATTACTGATGTTGATACTACACTAACATTATAGGTGGTGACTCTAATGGAACATGACCGTTCAGTCCATAAGTGTGATCTTGGGCTTCTGGTCATCCGTCACTTTAATTCTTCACTTCAATCCCACTCTGATATCCCCATGGTTGGACTCCTGCACTTTTCGAATGCAGCTTAATGTAAGCTCGCGGAATAGCACCTCATCTTTCGTTTAAGCACTTTACAGGTGGTAATCTTACTCTCGCCTTACTGGCAGAGACCCTACTCCAACATTATTTTCGTGACTCTACACTAACAATACTGGTGGTGATCTTACTCTAACGACCCTAGTATTTACATTTCTCCAACATTACGAGCGGTGTCCTTAATCTAACATTACTGATGTTGACCCTACTCTAATATTACTGGTGGTGACTCTACTGTAACATTACTGGGAGAGAATCTATTCCAGTATTACTGCTGGTGACCCTTATGCAAAATAACTGTCGGTGATACTACTCCAACCTTATTGGCCGTGACTCTACTCATTACCAGTGGCGATCCTGCTCTAACCTTACTGGTTGTGACCCTATATGAACGTTAATGTTGGTGACCCTACTCCAACATTAATGATGGTGATTGTACAATAACATTAATGATGGCGCTCCTACTCTAACATTACTGGTATTTACATTTCTCGAACATTACTAGTGGTGTCCCTGCTGTAACATTACGCATGGTGATCCTGCTCGAACATTACTTGTGTTGACCCTACCGTAACATTATTGAGGTGACCCTACACCAACATTTCTGGTGGTGATCCGACTCTAATATGACTGGTGGTGATCGCACCATTTTCCTATATGATTGCAGTAAGACGTCATTACTCTTATACTCAAATCCCTTTGTAATAAAGGCCAACATGCCATTTTCTTCCTTGATTCCTTGCTGTACCTGCAAGTTAAATTTCAGAGTTTCGTTTACAAGGACACATAGATCCCTCTGAATACCAACATTCTCCAATCGCTAAGCATTTAGAAATGCTTTGCTTTCTTTTTTTTCTGCCAAATGCTCGAATAAGTTCGATACGTAACATTATTGACATTGACTGTATTCTAACAGTACTGGTGGTAATTACACTGTCACACTTCTGCTGTTTATTCTGTTTTCCCACTATATAGCTGATGACCTTACTGCAGATGGTGATGATGCAAATTTTGCAGATATCCTGAGGAATCAGCTGCTTTGGTCACTCCCCACATTCCCGTCCCTCGGCACTCACTCCATCCTGCTCCGGAACCAGTGCCCCAGCCTGCACCAAGTCGTTATCAACATTCGTGTTCTGATACACATTCAGTATCTCAAGCTGAGTCAGGTTGTTTCCACCTTGATGTTGTGTTCAACTCTGAGCTGAGTTTCTGAAACAGATCTTCTGCATCGCAGAGACAGCCGCACTCTCGGGCCATTAACATCACCTAGCGCCAACACCGTTACTATATTAACCACCATCAGTAATGTTAGAATGTCGTCATCACCGGTAAAGTTAGAATAGCTTCAGCCAAGTTGAGGTAGCGTCACGACCTGTAACGTTATTTTTGGGTCACTATCATTAACATTAGTGTTGGGACACCTGGGACAAGTAATGTTCGAGTAGGGTCACCACCAGTGATGTTAGAGTAGGGTCACCACCAGTAATGTTAGATTAGGATCACCACCAGTGATGTTAGAGTAGGATCGCCACTAATAAAATCGAGTAGGGTCACCACTAGTAATGTTAGAGTAGATTCATCACCATTAATGTGAGAGCAGGATCTCCACCAGTGATGTTAGAGTAGATTCATCACCAGTAATGTTAGAATAGAGTAATCGCCAGCTATGTTAGAGTTGTGCCACCATCAAAGATGTTGTAGTAATTCACCACCGATAATGTTAGTATACGGTTAACCTCAAATAATGCTAGAATAGAGTTATCACCAGTAATGTTCGAGAAGGGGTCGCCTCAAGTAATATTAGAGTACAGTAAACCATCTGTTGTATTAGACTAAGATCACCACTGGTAATGTTAGAGTAGGAACATCATCCTTAATATTAGCATAGAGTTAGTAACAGTAATGTCACTAACAAGGCAGGCACCAGTAATGCAAAAGTTAGCACTCATAATGTTGGAGTATTGTCACCAACAGTAATTTCGATAAGCTTTATTGAATTGCAATAAAAAATAACAAATGATATTGCTTTTCCATGGTATGTCGCACTGGTGAAATGGCAGAGATTAACCGTTTTGAGAACTGAATGTCTTTTGGAACTTGCACGTTTGTTAACTGCCAACATTACTTTTCTACTCTAACGGTACTGGTGGTAACTCTCTACCATTGTTCATGACTCTACTGTACCATTAGTGGTAGTTATTGTAACATTACCGTAACATTAACTGTAACATTACATTACAACTACCTCAGGCCGTCCTCGCTGAAAACCTCTTCAATGCCTTTAATATTTCCATACTCCAAACCACAAAGGATGCCCTCGCTAACCTCCCTCCCTCCATGAAATGCATTTATACATAATCACTGCTATTTTGTAACCTTCTGGGGGAAAATTGTTCGCTTTTCTCTCTCATCATTTCCGAATTACAATCGTTTCCAAGATCCAATGATTTTCAAGCGTGACATCGATAACGTTTTTGTAGGTAAGGGTATTGAATGGTATTGAGAAAATGCGGTTAAATGGAGTTGATTGCAGATTAACCACGATGCTACTGAATGCGGAACAAACACGAAAGTTTGAATGGCGTACTCCTGTTCCTCTGTTTCCTGTTTACTGTGTCTCCTGTTTCCTATGTTTACTTTGTCCTACCTTCGTTTCCCCTTTTCTATGTTTCATGTATGTTTTTCTTTGTTTACTGATTACTTCGTTTCCTGTCAGGATGTTTCTAGTTAACTATGTTTATTGCTTATTAATTTTCTTATTTCCTATGTTTAATGTTATCTTAGTATCCTGTTTCCTACATTACTTGTTTTCTATGTTTAATATTTCCTATGTTTCTTTCCTTCCAATGTTTACTGTTTCCCTTTCCCTGTGATTATTGTTATTCCGGTTTCCTTTTATCTAAGCTTATTGTTTCCTATCTGTACCGCCTTTACTGTTTCCTACATTCACTGAGCACGGTGTCTGCTTTGTTTTCTGCGATTGCTCAAATCCAAATATATTTTGAGAGTACCAAAGTGCTAATTCAAAGGGAGCAAACAATGCCTCCCCCCAAGAACAAGGGGTCCTAAGTCAGAATCACATATTAATTTCAACGTGGAATAGGCCCAACCATTCTATACAGTTTATCCATGAGCAGTATTTAGAATTCTATGTGCTCACTCAGATCCCATATCACTTTAGCTCACTTTACTTCAACCAACTAACTAATCTATTCTTTGACATTGACATTTTGAAATTTATTCTGAAATATTGTCAGTTACTGCCTATCAAAATTACCATGAGAAGATGCAGTAGGCCTCATTCCTGAACCACTGGTCAGAGTTTTATTCAACTGGATCCTTTTGCAGGGCCATTTCACAGGTCAGTTAACAGTCAGTAATGGATGACCGTCCAAGGCGCTAGTTGCATTGTGCTTTGCTGCCGGGACAGCACAACACATAATTCAGGGGCAATTTCCCAGGGGGCACACGCACCCGTCCCCCAGCTGATAATACCATTGTGCCCCCGTTATTGCCCCCAGTAGTGCTAATGGAGCGCAAAAAAGGAGCAATTTCGGTCCCTAAATCTAGTTGAGAAATCCACAGCCTCACAACTCTGTAAAAAAAGTTGAATTGAATCGTAGAACAATATAGCACAGACAGAGAACGCTCGGCCCATTATTCTTGTCCCGGCTCTTTGGAACACTATGCATCCTATTCCACTAGCTTGCTCTTTCCTCATTAGCTCTGGAAAATGTTCTTCTTCAAGTATGTATCCAACTCTTTTTTGAAATACATAATTGAATCTGCTTCCACCAATCTTTCAGGCAGTTCATCTTAGATCATAACACAATGCTGTCGAAGCAACTATTTACTTGGGTCACCTCTGTTTTTTTTGCCAATTATCTTAAATCTGTATCCTTATGTTAATGACATTTCGGCCACTGGAAACAGTTTCTCCTTATTTATTCTTTAGAATCGCCTGATGATTTTAAACACCTCTATTAGTATCTCACCTGATCCTTCTCTACACCAAGTAGAACCACCCAGTTTCTCTAGTATCGCCACATAACTAAATTCATTCATTCCTGGTACCATTCTTGTAAATCTCCTTTGCATGCATTCTATGGTCCCTAAAATGTGGGCACCAGAACTGGCCACAATACTCCTGAGTCCAATGCAGTGTTTTTGAAGAGATTAGCATATGCCTTGGTTTTGTACTCCATGCCTCTCTTTATAAAGCCAAGGATGCAGTGTGCCTTTTTAACAGGCTTCTTAAATTGCCCTGCCACCTTCAAAGACCTGTGTACATAAATCCTCAGGTTGCTTTCTTTCTTCACCCCCTTTAAGTTAGATGTACCATGTAGTTTATATTGCCTCTCTGCATTCTTACCAGCCAAAGAAACCAATTCACACTTTTCCACGTTAAATGTTACTGCTGCATGTCTGTCCACTTTAGCAGCCTGTCTATGACCTATTTAAGTATATTACAAACCTCCTCACACTAGGTTTGATAGAGTTCCGTATCATCTGTGAACATTGATATCCTGCCGTCACTTGTATACCATTTCCAGGTCATATATATATCAAAATTAGCAGTGGTCTCAACACCAAACCATGGGGGACACTGCATACTTCCCTCCAGTCTGACTAAGAACGTTCAACCCTATTCACTGTTTTCTGTTCCATAGCCTATTTCTTATCCACGCAGAGATGCCACTGTCTCGTTAATCCCATGGGCTTCAATATTGCTCGCAAGTCTATTATGGGGTACTTTATCAAGCACCTTTTGACTATCCATATACATAGCATCAACAGCAGTATCCCCGTCCACTCTTCCTGTCTTAATTCCGAGCATTAAATCTGATATCTATGTCCTATCGTTGCAGCCTCTTGAACAAAATAGAAAATCCCATCTATTTGCTCAGTACAATAATTTTAAAAAATAATTTTAAACATCTCCATCAAATTCCCCCATGCTATCGCTGCAATAAACTTCCTAATGTGTGGAGCCCAAAACGGCATGATGTTCTCAACTGTTATGTACAGAATTACTTTGATGTTGTACATCTGTGTATACAACTGTACTTTTATAATCTACAGCTGTTCCGTAAATCCCAGTAATCTATTTGTTAATAATGGCCATTTCCAGTTGAGGATCTGCTTTTACGGTCATCTGGACATTCCCTTGCACCCGCAATCCCTCTACTCTTCCACGTCGCCCAGATTGCTCTTTAACAGAGTAATTAATATCAAATCATTTACAAACATTCCAGCTCATATTTACTGACACCGAGTTTCACATGATCTTTTATTCTTATTTTAATATGCAGCAATCTCTCTCGGCCTTTATTCATTTTTTTTCTAAAAGGACAGGATGTACGGTTTTCAGACTTCACCTGGGGACCATGTGGGTATGTGGGAATGGGAATTAATCAATGGTTTACCATTACACAGCGATGATCGCTGTAGATGCAGTGCCAGCCATGGCACTGTGTTAGAAATAGCGATTTTAATTTAGCAGGATGTCGTTTCAATCCCCACTCCAGAGACTTCAACACACTATCTAGTGGACGGGAGACTGTCTGAAGCGAAGTTAACTCGATGCCCCCTTTGACCTCTTGGCTGGAGTTAAATATCCCATGGAACTATTGTGAAGAACAGCAGTTGAGTTCTGCCCCCGTGTCTTCAGCAATAGAATTAAAACAGATTATCTGATCATTATCACATTGTGAGAATATACTTATGCAAATTGGCTGCCACATTTCCTGCACAACGTCTGTAATGCACCTCAAAATTAATTAATTGACTGTAAAATTCTTTAGGATGTCCTGAGCTCGTCCAAAGCGCTCCATCAATGCAAGTCTTTCTTTGATAAGCATAGAATACAAAACTGTTCTCGGACGGATCAAACAGTGAGCATTTATTGAATGGTGATGTGACTGAGGAGAGCGCGTACACTGAGCGCTGTGAAGCAGCAGCCAAATCAACAGAGGGCTGAGCTACATCGTCCAATCAACTTGACGCTTCAGACTCTAACGCTGCAGCTGTGAGGTGCTCCATTCAGGATTGATCCTGGGTATTGACCTTACTTCTGGTCACTCATGTTCAAAGGTAGCATCCACGCCTGGAGCGGGGTAGAAAGAAGCCACGTGGATGTGATCCGCGGTCAGAGAACACGACCCCGAGAAAATTGCAAGGATAATTCACACTATTAAAGTTTTAGAGGTGTTGCAAGAACATGCTGGCCGAGGAAAAGACCAGCTGGCCCATCAATCCTGAGTGCACATGCTTGTAGCATCAGTACTTTCTAGCTCAATGTCATAATCGCAGTCCCTCGGAGTTGAGGATGACTTGCTTCCACTATAAAAGTGAGTTCTCAGGTGACTGAGGAGTCCAATGCGGGATTACGGTCTCTGTCACAGGTGGGGCAGACAGTGGTTGAAGGAAAGGGTGGATGCGGAGCTAGGTTGACGCAGGCTCCTTCCGCTGATTATGCTTCATTTCTGCTTGTTCTTGGCGATGGGACTCGAGATGCTCAGTGCCGTTCCGGATGCTCTTCCTCCATTTTGAGCGTTCCTGGCCAGGGAGTCCCAGGAGTCGGTGGGGATGTTGCACTTTCTAAAAGAGGCTTTGAGCTTGTCCTTGAGGCGTTTCCTCTTCACACCTGGGGCTCGCTTGCTGTGTCGAAGCTCTGCATAGAGCGCTTGCTTTGGGAGTCTCGTGTCGGGCATGCGGATGATGTGGCCCGCCCAACGGAGCTGATAGAGCATAGTCAATGCTTCGATGCTGGGGATGGTGGCCTGAGCGAGAACATTGACGTTGGTGCATCTGTCCTGCCAGGGCATTTGCAGGATGTTGCGGAGGCAGCGCTGGTGGTACTTCTCCAGCGATTTGAGGTGTCTGCTCTATATAGTCTGAGCTGTATAGGAGTTTTCACTACTGCCCTGTGGATCATGAGATTGGTGCCGGATTTGAGATCCTATTCTTCAAAAATTATCTTCCTCCGGCGACTGAAGGCTCCACTGGCACACTGAAGGCAGTGTTGGACCTCAGCATCAATGTCTATTCTTGCTGACAGTAAGATGGTCCACGTTGTCCAAGGCTGCGCTGTTGATTTTGATAATCGGGTGGTAGTACTGTGTGGTGGAATCAGGTTTGTAGAGGACCTTTGTCTTACAAATGTTTAGCGTGAGTCCCTTGCTCTCATACGCTTCGGTGAAGGTGTTGATGATGGCTTGGATTTCGGCCTCCAAGTTGTCTGCAGATGCAAGCGTCATCTGCATACAGTAGTCCAATGACATAGGATGGGACAGCTAAGGATCTGGCTTGGAGGCGGCGGAAGTTGAACAGATTCCCATCTGTTCTATAATTTAGCTCCACTCTGATGGGGAGCTTGGTAAGAGTGAGATGTAGCATTGCAGCAAGGAAGATCGAACAGATCATTGGTGTGATGATGCAGCCTTGCTTAACCTTGCTCTGGACTTGGATTGGGTCTGTGGTGGATCCATTGGTCAGGATCACAGCTTGCATGTCTTCGTGGAGCAGACGGAGGAAGGTGAACATTTTTGAGGGCAGGCAAAACAGAGGAGGATGCTCAATAATTCCTCACAGTTGAAAGTGTCAAATGCTTTGTGAGGTCAAAGAAGACCATGTTGGAGCTGTTCCCTGGATTTCTCTTGTAGTTGCCACGTGGTGAAAATCATGTCTGTTGTTCCCTTAGTGGACGGAATCCGCATTGCAATTCTGAGAGGAGTTCTTCAGCCACAGGGAAAATACGATTGAGGAGGATTCTTGCAATGACTTTCCCTGTGGCCGACAGCAGGGAGATTCGTCTGCAGATACTGCAGTCGGACTTGTCCCCTTTTTTGAAGATGATCACCACCTCAATGTGATCTCCTGGGAGCGGCAAAATACTTTGAAGAAACAGGGCCAATCATAAGAACAAAAGAACATGAGAATTAGGAACAGGAGTAGGCCATCTAGCACCTCGAGCCTGCTCTGCCATTCAACAAGATCATGGCTGATCTGGCTGTGGACTCAGCTCCACTTACCCGCCCGCTCCCCATAACCCTTAATTCCCTTATTGGTTAAAAATCTATCTATCTGTGACTTGAATACATTCAATGAGCTAGCCTCAACTACTTCCTTGGGCAGAGAATTCCACAGATTCACAACCCTCTGGGAGAAGAAATTCCTTCTCAACTCGGTTTTAAATTGGCTCCCCCGTATTTTGAGGCTGTGTCCCCTAGTTCTAGTCTCCCGGACCAGTGGAAACAACCTCTCTTCCTCGATCTTGTCTATCCCTTTCATTATTTTAAATGTTTCTATAAGAGCACCCCTCATCCTTCTGAACTGCAACGAGTAAAGACCCAGTCTACTCAATCTATCATCATAAGGTAACCCCCTCATCTCCGGAATCAGCCTAGTGAATCGTCTCTATACCCCCTCCAAAGCTAGTATATCCTTCCTTAAGTAAGGTGACCAAAACTGCACGCAGTACTCCAGGTGCGGCCTCACCAATACCCTATACAGTTGCCGAAGGACCTCCCTGCTTTTGTACTCCATCCCTCTCTCAATGATTACCTGTTGCACTTGCAAACTAACTTTTTGGGATTGATGCACAAGGACCCCTAGGTCCCTCTGCACCGCAGCATGTTGTAATTCCTCCCCATTCAAATAATATTCCTTTTACTGTTTTTTTTTCCCAAGGTGGATGGCCTCACACTTTCCGACATTGTATTCCATCTGCCAATCCTTAGCCCATTCGCTTAATCTATCTAAATCTCTTTGCAGCCTCGCTGTGTCCTCTACACAACCCGCTTTCCCACTAATCTTTGTGTCATCTGCAATTTTTTTTACACTAAACTCTGTACCCTCTTCCAGGTCATCTATGTATATTGTAAATAGTTGTGGTCCCAGCATCGATCCCTGTGATTGAAAATATTTTTAGGGTGTTCGGTAAACGCCGACTAGGACTGGTTGGGTCGACTGGGTAATTCCCGTGTTCGAACCTTTCAACTTTGTAATGGCCAGTTGAGATGCTTCGCAAATATTTATGAACAAAGATGTCGAAGGCCACAGTGAGAAATCAAGTTCCTACTGTCTCCAACATTGGACACTGATCCGCAGACAGGGCTCCGTTGTATTGGTCCAGGAGACAAAGGGGGTGGAGTCTGCTGGGGGGACGAGCGCTTGCAACATTAAGAGCAAGATTACAGAATGACAAATAACCAGGATTGTAACACATGTCGGCCTCTTCCGGATGCGTACGAGGAGCATATGTACCTGTCAGGGCCGCATAAGTTTCGGGTTTTTGTGTGATAGCGCAAGCGCGGAAATCTGGAACTTGTGATCCGTCATGCATCTGCTTGACAAATCATCCGCATCCCCTGGATGAAGGTATTGACAGGTGGAGATTTGGGCTATTTCCCCAACCGCTGCTCAACGATTGCCCGTGAAATTACTACGCCTGGTAGGAGTATACACAAGGCCCGCTTTTACCAGCGTAAGTGTATACACATGTTTTAAAAATCTATTATTTAAACATACAGTTTAAACGGCAGTTAAATAAGGTACGTTTACTTTCAGCCCCTTAAAAACATTTAAATTAACATGTAATGTGATGTTGTGCAATAGGATGGATGTGTTTAAAAAAGCAACATTTATGTTTTAGATGTTTAATTAATTAAATTGTAATTTAATTAATTTTAAATATGTTATTTTTTGTTTATTTGTTATGTGAATATGCATTTATTTGATCCCCATTCATGTTTATGTGGTTTCAATCCCCTTATGCATGGATGGTTGGGCCGCCCCACATATTCCAGGGACGCTTGCAAATCGCTGGTGTTCCTGGGATACGTGGGCCTTTACTCATGGCTATTTATAGAGGCCCAGGAACGTGAGTTTCCGTGGATCCAGGACCATCAGGTGGGTTCGTAGATTTTTTGCAGTTTGGAGACGCTGAAAGAAAAGTTATCTGTTAATTAAACTGAACATGACATTCCAGTCCCTGCGGTGCGACGTAGTTAACGCTGACGTCTACATGTTCGACTCCACTGCTTTTGTAAAGTATTACGCAGTATTTACAGCACAGCAACAGGACATTCGTCCCAACGGGTTAATTCCGGTGTTTATGTACATAGGAGGCTCCTCCCATCCTTCTTCCTTTAACCCCCTCAACATATCCTTCTCTCCCTTTCTCCCCCATGTGCTTATCCGGCTTCCCTTAATTGCATCTATACTATTCGCTTCAACTGCTCTATATGGTAACGAGTTCCACATTCTCACCACTCTCTGGGTAAATACATTTCTCCTGAATTCCCTATTGGAAATATTAGTGAATATCTCATATGTATGGCTCTTAATTCTGGTCTCCCCCCAAGTGGAAGTACCTTCTCTAAGTCTACCCTATCAAACCGTTTTATAATCTTAAAGACCTTTATAAAGTCACCCCGCAGCCTGATCAAACTTTCCTGGTAGGTATAACTCTAGTCTGGTCAGTCGTTTTTGCACCTTCTCGAGTGCGTATACACTCTTTTTATAATATGGTGACCACTGCTGTACCCAGTACTCCAAATATGGTCTAACCACGTTTCCATGCATTCCAACATAATTTCTCTGTTTTCCATTCTATCCCCATAGAAATGAACCGCGATGCTTGGTTTGCATTGTTATGGTGTTGTTAATCTGTGCCATTTGTGAATCTTCTTATTGCTGATAACGGAGCTGTTGCCTAGTCACAGCAAACAACCTCTTATCAATTAGTCTAAAACATCAACTTGCATTTATAGGAAATCTCTTTGAATCTTGAACGGGATGAATGCTGTTTCAGCGGGAGTCGAGAATGTTCAGCCGGGGAAAGCAGCAGACTTCACACGTACGGCACAAAGTGGGAGAAATGTTTGCTGATACCTGTTCATTATCACAAAAACAAACTATTTTCGTCCGAACAGAAAGACGGCCATTTTAAACTGGAACACGGGCTGGTTAGGACAGGATACATTGGTTTCATTCTTTATTTTTTTAACCAATATCAGAATCAATGTCCAAGGAGATTTCACCACCTTCTTCAGCTCCTCTCTGAATTTAGTTTCAGTAGCTGCATAGATACACGTGTTTGTACATGAACTCAAATATATGAGCAAATATCCGGTTTCTGTGGCGATGTATGCAGGAGCTGAATAATCACCTCGTTAATACGCAGTGTTTGTCAGTCCGCTAGTTAAAGGACTAAACGTAGCTACCAGCCACAACACTATAAAACTGCCCGATACACTGAACAATAAAATAATAGATTTCCTTCGGTTCTCCATCTCGGGATCGCTCTGATTCTCAATGCTGTGACCCCGGAGTCCCCACCGGGCTCTACTGGCCACTAAAATACGTCTGACTGTCAATCAATTAAACAGTAATATCAGAGCCAACGGAAACAATGTCGTTAATACAATTTGCATCGTTATGAATCCGACGCCTGCGGGCGAAGTAAAATTGGCAATTCTCGGGTGACAACCCCAATGAATATGAATTATTCGTTGAAATTTATAGGCAAACAAAAATGGTATGCTCTGGAAATAGATCAGGACAGAGATCGTTGTTATAGCCGCGGCTGCCGTTCTCACTGTGCAATACTTTCTTTTAAACTTTTGACAACATACAGCTATAAATCGGTCAACTGTGAACAAGATTGTAAACCACACCGACAGATTTAGGCTGGTAGATACGAGCTAAATAGTGAATATACAAATGGCAGTGTAGGCCAGGAAGGAATGTGGAAAGTGATATGTACAAATGTGATACACTATTACATTGAAGATCATGACCAGTAGATCTGCTGTTGCCATGGCCACCATGTAGACAGAGATACATTTGGAAAGGCCGCAGTTTCCTCGGGAGAGTATCACGATTGTCAGTAGGTTCGCTGTAAGAGAGAGGGACAAGAGTTCAGTAACAGCGCACGCAGGTGTATCTTACAGAATATTTTAGGGAGATGTTAAGATGTCGCCCGATTACATTTTTATAAAGTCAATGGTGATCACATGTGGTGCAAAGTATTACATCATTCCACACTCAATATCGAGGGACTGAGAACCGGCATTTCAGCACACTGCAGTCGGGCGTTCTCCTCTACAATGGGGGAGACCAAATGCAGATTGGGTGACCGTTTTGCGAAAAACCTCTGTTCAGTCCGTAAGCGTGACCCCGAGCTTCCGGTCGCCTGGGGAGGTTTTTAACTCCTCCCCAACAGTACTAGCAAACACTCCCCTAATGACATTGGTTCCGGTCCTGCCCAGGTGCAGACCGTCCGGTTTGTACTGGTCCCACCTCCCCCAGAACCGGTTCCAATGTCCCAGGTATTTGAATCCCTCCATTGTGCAGCACTCCTGAAGCCACGTATTAATCTGAGCTTTACTGTGATTCCTACTCTGACTAGCACGTGGCACTGGTAGCAATCCTGAGATTACTACTTTTGAGGTCCTACTTTTTAATTTAGCTGCTAGCTCCCTAAATTTGTCTTGTAGGACCTCATCCCAGTTTCTTTTTACCTATATACACCACGACAACTGGCTGTTCACCCTCCCTTTTCAGAATGCCCTGCATCCACTCCGAGACGTCCTTGACCCTTGCACCAGGGAGGCAACATACCATTCATGCGTCTCAGTTGCGGCCACAGAAACGTCTATCTATTCCCCTTATAATTGCATCCCCTATCACTATGGCTCTCCCACTCTTTTTCCTGCCGTCCTGTGCAGCAGAGCCACCCACAGTGCCATGAACTTGGCTGCTGCTTCCCTTCCCTGATGAGTCATCCCCCTCAATAGTACACAAAGCGTTGTATCTGTTTTTCAGGGGGATGACCGCAGGGGACCCCTGCACTACCTTCCTTGCACTGCTCTTCCTGTTGGTGACCCATTCCCTATCTGGCTGTGTATCCTTTACCTGCGGTTAGACCAACTCACTAAACGTGCTATTCACGTCATTCTCAGCATCGTGCATGCTCCAGAGTGATTCAACCCACAGCTCCAGTGCCACAATGCGGTCTGTCAGGAGCTGGAGGTGGATGCACTTCCCGCACACATAGTCGTCAGTGACACCGGAAGCGTCACACATAATACAGGAGGAGCATAACAGATGTCCGAGCTCATGTTCCATGACTTAACCCTTAGATATACTTAAATTGGCAACAACAATGCCAAAAGTTACTTACTGATATAGAAAAGATAAAGAAAATCTACTTGCCAATCACCAGCCAATCATTTACCCGCTTGGCTGTGACGACACCTTTCGATTTCTTTCTACTTCTTTTTTGCCTTTTCTCCCTGCTGCATCAGCTGACCTTTTGTCGGCCTCACCAGCGCTGCTCCACCGCCCGACTTCCTGCGGTGCCTCCCGACTGTATGCGGGCCTTTTGTCGGCCTCACCAATGCTGCTCCGCTGCCCGACTCCCTGCAGTGCCTCCCGACGGTACGCGGGCCTCTTGTAGGCCTCACCAACGCTGCTCTGCCTCCCGACTCACTGCTGGACATCCTGACCCAACGCTGGCCTCATGTAGGCCTCACCCATGATGCTCCGCCTCCCTGCTGGGCCTTCGGACTCAACACTGGCCTCTTGTAGGCCTCACCAACGCTGCTCCGCCTCCCGACTCACTGCTGGGCATCCTGACTCAACGCTGGCCTCATGTAGGCCTCACCAACGCTGCTCCACCACCCGAGCTCCAGGCACCCACGCACCAGCAACCAGAACAGTGCCTCAGCGGCACCGCGGATTGGGAGAATTCCCTCTGATATTCACCGAATTCTCCCAGTGGATCAATGACTGCAATTAAGAAATTTGCAGAATCTGTTATATAATCATTAACAGTGACGTTCTCAAAAGCTGTTAGGCAACAGGATATATTGACTTACCGGGAACACCGAATGCTGCGAGGAAAGGATAGTAAATGTCGCTAAACCGCAGAATTGTTGGCTGTACCATGTTTGGAATAATATCTGACTGCTGTCCGGCTTCACGATTCTGACTGTAGTTCCTCTGAGATCCGTTATCGCTCGCCCTTTATAGGACAATCGTTGCCCCTGTGAGAAAATCAGGTTACCCAATAATTGGCGTTAGTTCCAGTCACTTAATAAACAAGGCTAGATGTTCCACTGCAGAGCGGCCGGACGCCTATGTACAACTCCATAAGTGAACCTCCATCCATTAAATCAATGAACAGAAAATAAACCCAGAGGGAACATACCCTCAAGGAAATATCCCTCCCGGATTCTGCATTAGGTTCTTGAGGCCTCATATTACTTCAGTGAAAGCTGTACATAATTACAATTGCTTTGTATTGTGATTATGAATCAGCTTTAACGTTGCTGGTGTGCCCCTATCCTAACATTACTGGTGGTGACCGTACTGTAACATCACTGGTTGTGATTCTAATATTACTGGTGGTGACCGTACTGTAACATCATTGGTTGTGATTCTAACATTACTGGTGGTGACCGCACTGTAACATCACTGGTGGTGAAGCTACTCTAACAGTACTGGTTTTGACCTTACTCTAACATTACTGGTGGTGGCGCCACTTTATAATTATTGCTGGTGACGCTGCACTAACATTACAGATGGTCACCCGACTCTAACATTATTGGTGATGACTCTGTACTTCCATTACTGGTGAAAATTCTACTTCAACGTTAATGGTGCAGATTCTATACTGACAATAATGTTATTGTCCCTAATCTAACATTACTGATATTGACCCTTGCCTAGCATTACTGATGGTGACCCAACTACAACATTATTGCTGGTGACTCTACTCTGACGTTACTGGTGTTGAATCTACTCTAATATTACTGGTGGTGACCCTACTCTAACATCACTGGTACTGACCCTACTCTAACATTACTGGTACTGACCCTACTCTAACATTACTCGTGGTCACCCTACTCTAATATTACTGATTATGGTCCTACTCTAACATTACTGCTGGTGACACAACTCTCTTATTACTGGTTTTGAGCCGACTATTACATTACTGCTGATGACCCTATTCCAAACTTATTATTGGTGATTCTATAGCATTACTGGTGGTGCCCCTACTTTAACATTACTTGTGGTGACCCTGTTCCAATCTTACAGGTGGGGACTCTACTCTAACATTGCTGGTGTTGATCCAACGCTAACAGTACTGGTATTGACACTTTTATAACAGTAGTAGTGGTGTCCGTCCTCTAACATTACTGGTGGTGATTCAACGCCAACATGACTGGTGTTGATACTACTCTAATATGATTGGCGGTGACTCTAATCTAACATTACTGATAGTGACTCAACTCTATCGTTTTGGTGGTGACTGCACAAAAACATTAATAGTGCTGTTCCTACTCTAACATGACCGGTGGTAACCCTACCCAAACCTGACTGGTGGTGATCCAACTCTAACAATATTGGTATTGACAATTCTCTAACATTATTAGTGGTGTCTCTACTTTAACATTGCTGGTGGTGACTCTACTCTAACAGTCCTGGAGGTGACCTTGGGATGAGCGGATCTGGTGACACATTCCTGTGAAACTTCAGGGCGTGGCTTGCCCTCCAGGGGGAACAATCAGAAATAAATGGTGGATCCTGTTGGCCGTTTTTGCAGTTCAAATAAGCGTGTCCGTAATCTAATCTAGCACTACTGGTGGCGACGCTAATCTAACATGAATGGTGATGATCTGAGTCTAACATGACTGGTGATGACCCTACTTTGACATTACTTGTAGTGACTCTACTCTAACATTACTGATGGTGACCCGACTCTAACATTACCAGCTAATACAAAAGCAAAACGCGCTTATTTGCATTGCAAAAAATGGTCTACAGGCTTCACCGCTTATTTCTGATTGGTCGCTTTGGAGGATAAGCCACACCCTGAAGTTTCACAGGATTGTGTCTCTGGATCTGCCCATCCCAAGGTCTACTGAAGTTTGCAAATTTGAACTCGATCCACTTTGACTTCCTGAAGCTATAGAGAACAGAGCACCCCAGAAGACAGCAAGGGCCTACCAAATTCCCACACCCTTGTACAAGTACATCCCTCCCCCAGCCAAAGTCCCATACACCAGTCCAAGTACATCCCTCCCCCAGCCAAAGTGCCTTACCCCAGTCCAAGTACTTCCCTCTCCAGTCAAAGTGACGTACCCCAGTGCAAATGCATCCCTCCCCCAGCCAAAGTCCCGTACCCCTTTCCGAGTGTATGCCTCCCCCAGCCGAAGTGGCTTACCACAGTCGAAGTACTTCCCTCCCCACCCAAATTGCCTTAGCCAAGCGCAAGTGCATCCTCCGCCATCCCCCATAGATGGGGCATTGTACATCGATTGTTGACAGGTTTATTGGGTATGAAGTGAACATTGATAGTATCGTGACTTCTGGATACCATCCACCCCAACGATAGCTCTTGTAGGGGGTTAGAAGAAGGTGATCTGTCTTTCCTAAGTTCCCATTTACCCCTGCGATTCCCCCACCCCAGCCTCTCTTCCTCTCCCCCAGCCTGTCTCACTCACAGCCCCAAGGCCCTCTGACTCTCTGCCTCGAGGCCCTCCCATATTCGGTCCCAAGGCCGTCCGACTCGCAGCCCCTAATCCCCCGCCCCCCTGGCCACTGCAGCTAATCTCCCCCCGTCGGGGCTCGCGGTTCACGGGAGGCTCTGTGGGCCAGAGGAGTAGGCTCGCTGAGGAGCAGCAGCCCGCTGTCATCGGCACCCTTCCGCCATTATCGGGTGTAGGTCGGTTGTGAGAGGGGGAAAGATTCGGGCTCTCTGGTCCTGCTTCTGGTACCACGTGGATGGAATGATTCCGCAAGGAGGGGCGTAGCATTATTGATGTTGACTCTAATCTATCATTATTGGTATTGACCCTATAATCTAACATTACTGGCGTTGAATCCACTCTAACATTACTGGTCGTGATGCTACTCTAGTATTACTTGTGGTGACCCTATTCTATCATTACCGGTGGTGATCCTACAGTTACATTACTGGTGCTGACCCTACACTATCATTGCTGGTGGAGCCTCTACCCTAACATTAATGATGGTGAACCTACTCTATAGTTACTGATGGAGATTCTACTCTAACGTTAATGGTGTTGATTCTACTCTAACAATATTGGTATTGACCCTAATCCAACATTACTGATATTGACCCTATTGTACCATTATTGGCGGTGAACCTACTCTCAGATTACTGGTGGTGACCCTACTCTAACATTACTGGTGGTGTACCAACTCTCACATTACTGGTGGTGACCCTACTCTAACATCACTAGAGGTAATCCTACTCCAACGTTGCTGTTGGTGATCCTACTCTAATATTACAGGTAGTGACCCGACTACAATATTACTGGTGATGACTGTATTCCAACATTATTCTTGATGGACCTACTCAAACGTTACTGTTGGTGAACCTATTCTAACATTTCTAGTGGTGCCCCTAGCTAACATTACTGGTATTGGTCCTATTCTAACATTAGAAGTGTTGATACAACTCTACCATTATTGGTGGTCACACTAATCCAACAATATTGGTATTGACTCTAATTTAAAATTAATGGTGTTGACTCAACTCTGACATTTCTGCTTGTGACTCTACTCTAATATTGCTGGTGGTGATCCTACTCTAACATTACCGGTGGTGACCCTACTCTACCTTTATTGGTGGTGAACCTACTCTAACATTTTTGCTCGTGATCCTACTCTAACATTACTGCTGGTGACCCTACTCTGATATTACTGGTGGTGACCTTACTATAACATTACTGGTGATGACTCTATTCCAACCTTAGTCTTGGTGACTCTACTCTAACATTACTGGTGCTGATCCTATTCTAACAGTACTGGTGATATCTCTAGCTAACATTATACGTGGAGAAACTATTCTACACTTGCTGGTAGTGACTCCACTGTGACATTACTGGTATTGACACTTGTCTAAAATTACTGGCGGTGAACCTACTGCAATCATACTTGCAGTGACACTACTCGAACACTCCTGGTGGTTACCGTGCTCTAACAAATCTGGTGGTGAATCTACGCAAATATTACTGGTATTGGTCCATCTCTAATATTACTGGTATTGGTTCTACTCTAGCATTACTGGTGTTAATGGTCACTCTAGTCTAACAATGCCAGTATTGACTCTAATCTAACAATGTCGGTATTGACTCTACTCTAACATTTCTGGTCGTGATCCTACTCTAACATTATTGGTGGTGACCCTACTCTAACATTACTAGTGTTAATGCTCACTCTAATCTAACAATGCTGGTATTTACTCTAATCTAACATTACTGCTGGTGACCCCATTCTAACATTACTGGTGGTGACTCTATTCTAACATTCCTGGGGACGACCATACTCTAACATTACACTAAAATAAGCTGTGTGTTTCATAATGAAGAAGAAAGCTGCAGACTGCAGGAAGATATCAATGCACTGGTCATGTGGGCAGAACATGGCAAATGTAAATCAATCCGGCTAAGTTTGTGGTAATGCATCTGGTGAGTTCTAACAATGCATGGGAATACACATTAAATGGTGCGACACTGAAAAGTATAGAGGAACAATGGGAACTTGGTATGCAGCTCGACAGATCCCTGTAGGTAACAGGCAAGGTAGATAATGTGTTTAAGAATACATGTGGAATTCTTGCCTTTATTAGTCGAGACATGGAATACAAGAGCAAGGAGGTAATGCTTCAACTGTATAAAACACTGTTTGGACCGCAGCTAGAGTAATGTATGCAGTTCTAGTCACCACATTACAGGACACATGAGATTGCATTGGAAAGGGTGCAGAGGAGATCTACAAGAATGTTACGAGGACTGGAGAATTTTGGCTATGAGAAAGGGTTGGCAATGCTGTTTTTTTAATCTTTGGAACGGAGGAGGCTAAGGGGAGACATGAGTGAGGAGTACAATGCTATGAAGGGCTTGGCTAGAGTGGACAGAATGACTTGTTTCCTTGGCAGAGGGGCCAACAATTAGGGGGCATAGACTTAAAGAAATTGGGGGCAGCAATTGATGAGTTATGAGGGGACATTTCTTCACCAAGAAGGCGGTTGGGGTCTGGAACTCCCTGCCTGAAAAAAAATCCTTGGATGTTCACTTAAAGTGCCGTCACTTGCAGGGCTACGGGCCAAGACTTGAAAAATGGGATTAGGCTGGATAGCTTTTGGTCGGCTGGCATGGACACGATGGGCAGAAATAATCTCCTTTCATGCTGTAAATGTTTATGATTCTGTGATTACTGGTGGCGACCCTACTCTAACATTAATGGTGATTATTCTACTCTCACATTACTGGTGTGACCCAACTCTAACATTACTGATATTGGTCCATCTCTAACATTACTGGTGTTAATGGTCACCCTAATCTAACAATGTCGGTATTGACTCTACTGCAACATTAATGGTGGTGACTCCACTCTAACATTTCTTGTCGTGATCCTACTGAAAAATTACTGGTGTGACCCTATTCTAACGTTAATGGTGCTGATCCTGCTCGAACATTAATGTTGGGGACCCTACTTCAACCTTTCTGCTGGTGCTCCTAAACTATCATTACTGGTGGTGATCCTAGTCTAACAATACTGGTATTGATAATTATCTAACATTATTAGTGGTGTCCCTACACTGACATTGCTGTTGGTGATCCGACTCTAACCTACTGGTGGTGATTGTACGCTTACAACCCTGGTTGTTAACCTAACCCGACAGATCTGTTGGAGAATCTACTCCAATGTTATTGGTATTGGCCCTATTCTAATATTACTGGCAGTGATGCTATTCTAACATGACTGGTTTTGAGCCTACTCTAAGATTACGAGTGGTGAGCCTAATTTAACGTTACTAGTGGTGATGCTACTCCACTCTCACTGGTCGTGACTCTACTCTAAAATGATTGGTATTGGCCCGACTCTAACATTACTGGTGTTGATACGACACTAATATTATAGGTGGTGACTCTAATCGAACACGTCGGTTCAGTACATAAGTGTGACCCTGAGCTTTTGTCACTTTAATTCTCCACTCCCCTCTAATTCTGCTATATCCATGGTCGGACTCCTGCACTTTTCAAATGCATCTTAACGTAAGCTCGAGGAACAGCACCTCATCTTTCGTTGAAGGACTTTACAGCCTTCTGGACTCAAACCTGATTTCAACAATTTTAAAGCATAACCTCTCCCCATCTTTGGCTCGTTACTGGTGATGACCCTAATCTAACATTAATGGTGGTGATCCTACTCTAACGTTTCTAGTACTTACATTCTCAACATTACTAATGGTGTCCCTGCTCTAACATTAAAGGAGGTAACCTTACTCTAGCCTTACTGGCAGTGACTCTACTCCAACATTATTGGTCGTGACTCTACACTAACAATACTGGTGGAGATACTACTCTAACACCTCTAGTATTTACATTTCTCTAACACTACGAGTGGTGTCCCTAATCTAACATTACTGGTGGTGACCCTACTCCAACCTTACTGGTGGTCACTCTACTGTAACATTACTGGGAGAGCATCTACTCCAATATTACTGCCTGTGATCCTTATGTAACATAACTGTTGGTGATACTAATCCAACTTCATTGGCCGTGACTCTACTCTAACTTTACCGGTGGTGATCCGGCTCTAACCTTACTGGTTGTGACCCGATATGAATGTTAACGTTGGTGATCCTACTCCAACCTTAATGGTGGTGATTGTAAAATAACATTAATGGCTTTGACACTTCTCGAATATTACTAGTGCTTCCCTACTATAACATTACTCGTAATGATCGTGCACTAACATTACTTGTGGTGACCCTACCGTAACATTACTTGAGGTAACCCTACTCCAACATTTCTGGTGGTGATCCTACTCTAACATAACTGGTGGTGATTTCACCATTTCCCTATATAATTTCAGCAAGACATCATTACTCTTATACTCAAATCCCTTTATAATAAAGGCCACCATACCATTTTCTTTCTTGCTGTACCTGCATGTTAACTTTCAGTGATTTGTTTACAAGGACATATAGGTCCCTCTTAAAATCAACATTTTCCAATCGCTAAGCATTTAGAAATATTCTGCTTTCTTTTTTTTTCTACCAAATAGTCGAGTAAGTTCGATACGTAACATTAGGCAGATAAATTCCCTGGACCAGATGGCTTGCATCCTAAGGTCTTAAGAGAAGTAGCGGTAGGGATTGTGAATGCATTGGTTGTAATTTAACAAAATTCCCTGGATTCTGGGGAGCTCCCAGAAGATTGGAAATCTGCAAATGTAACGTCCCTATTTAAAAAAGGAGGCAGACAAAAAGGAGGAAACTATACATCAGTTAGCCTAAGTTCTCTGGTTGGGAAAATGTTGAAGTCCATTATTAAAGAAGCAGTAGCAGGACATTTGAAAAAGCAAAATTCAGTCAGGTAGAATCAGCAGGAATTTATGAAGGGGAAGTCATGTTTGACAAATTTGCTGGAATTCTTTGAGAATATAACAAACAGGGTGCATATAGGGGAACCAATGGATGTGGTGTATTTGGACTTTCAGAACGCATTTGACAAGGTGCCACGTAAGGGATATAGAATTGTAGCTGGCAAAGAGCAGACAGATAGGTAGTCATAACACAGTGCTGAAGATAGTGAACTAATCAGTATAAGGAGGGTCTGAGGAATAATTGACGATGTATGTAACACTTGCTTTTGTAGGTATAGCGCACTTATAATGCATTACATCTGTATGGTTAACTTTAGTAACACTTAACACAACAGCCGACGTCTGCAGTTACAATTTTGATTAGAAGTCTCTGAGGAAGAGATAAAAAAGCCAGTATTTTGGAACAGTTACTTCAGGTGACTAATAGATCATCGCAAAGTGAAAATCATGGAAGAAGGCAATTAATATATGATGGGAGAGGGACAATTGCATGTACCACTCAGAGCCAGTCTGATAAGAGTAGACAAATCAATGTAACTCAGCTGATAGCATTAGACCTATCGATGATTTTGCAGGAGGGCAGCTCCTCTCCAAAACCTGTATAAATTATATTCGAAACCTCTTGTATTTTGAAGGTTCCACGATTGAACCCTCCCTTACACTTGGTCAAAATAAAGCCAGTTGTTTAATTCCGTGGTCGTTATACGGAGAGCGACGGGTGAGGTGTCAATTACCGATATCAGGTAGTCCGCCCCGAGGGAGAGAATTCTTCCTTTTACCCCAACAATTGGCGCTGCGAGCAGGGTGCAGGCCCTCCAACCTGGATGATGTGACAGCTAGCAATGGCAGTGAGTATGTTTTTGCACCACCTGCAGCTGTAGCATTGACGGGGAAGGAGGTAATCTGTATAAAGAACTAGAAGGGGCTAAGTGGTAGGACAATGTTGTAGCGAACCACGGAAGGACGAAAAACAAGGTTGGGGATAGGTGTATTGCCTGAAAAAGAAGGAATGCAAACTAAAGGGGTGTAGAACAATGATCAAGAGATAGATGTATTGTCTGAAAAAGAAGGGGCTGGGACCCCAGGATGTTTAGGAAAACGGGCCAGTGGGATAAAATGAAGACAAAAGGGGTTCTCTGAGATATGGACGAAAAGGGTCCCGTGTATAAATGCTAGCAGGAAAGACAACAAATAAAACCGACTCTTCCAGTCATAGTAACCAGATTAGGGAGGCAAGCAGTATTGTTGGTCCTGCTGGATGTTAGATGAGACCAAATGCTTGGAAACAGTACGTGGAATATGGTAGAGAGGTAAACTTACCCAGACGAAAAATGGCATGCATTAAGTGGCTGGAAAATACATAGTATAAGCTGTATTAAATTCATAAAGGACAGCTTAATTTTAATCAAAAGATAAAGATGCAACACTGAAACTAGATTGCTAGAAGGAAAACAAATTTAACGTCTAATTGGAAAAAAGTGTTTGTGATTGTGTTATGAGGTTTAAATGGAGAAATTCATGGAGACACAGGCTCTCTGTGTAAAATGTTTGTTAGATACAAAACCTAATTTGAAGAAAGGAGAAAAGATTGGAAAAGAGATAAAATACACTTTATGTTGATAATTATTTTAAATTACGAGTAAGTTTCACTGCAGTAAAGGAGATTTAAATTTAAGGTTTGAAAACCTTTTCAAAATGGACGGTGCTCATCGAGAAAAAGTTGCGAACAGTCTAAACAAGCAAGAGAGGGTTTTGGAGATCACGAGGAGGAAAGAATCTAAGTTATGTGAACTCAGCCAATGAAGGGGAAAAAAACTGGGAATTAGAAAATGTTGCTGAGAGGGCAATTGTTTCAAAAACATGGGATCAGCACGGAAGTTTCAGCTTTTGTGCCGAGAGAAATAAAATACAAGATTTGCTCAGTGAATGGGACCTTAAAAAACGAAATGGGGACAGTAATGGAAACACAGTGACTGTTTAATTAGAAGTAGAGAATGGGGACAGTAAGGGGAACACAGTTACTGTTTAATTAGAAATAGAGAATCGGGACAGTAAGAGGAACACAGTGTCTGTTTAATTAGAAATAGAGAGGGGACAGTAAGCGGAACACAGTGACTGTTTAATTAGAGCCAGAGGTCAGGGGCAGTCAGGGGAACACAGTGACTTTATAATTAGATCCAAAGGACAGGTGCAGTAAGGGGAACACAGTGACAGTTTAATTAGAAATAGAGAATGGGGACAGTAAGGGGAACACAGTGATTGTTTAATTAGAAATAGAGAGTGGGGGAGGTAAGGGGAACACAGTGACTGTTTAATTAAAACCAGAGTTCTGGGGCAGTAAGGGGAACACAGTGACTTTTTAATTATAGCCAGAGGGCTGGGGCAGTAAGGATAACACAGTGACTGTTTAATTAGAAATAGAGTGTGGGGACAGTAAGGGAAACACAGTGACTGTTTAATTAGAAATAGAGAATGGGGACAGTAAGGGGAACACAGTGACTGTTTAATTAGATGTTGAGAGTGGGGACAGTAACGGAAACACGGTGACTGTTTAATTAAAATACAGAATGGGGACAGTAAGGGGAACACAGTGATTGGTTAATTAGAAATAGATAATGGGGACAGTAAGGGGAACACAGTGACTGTTTAATTAGAAATAGAGAGTGGGGACAGTAAGGGAAACACAGTGACTGTTTAATTAGAAATAGAGAATGGAGACAGTAAGGGGAACACAGCGACTGTTAAATTAGTGCAAGAGGTCAGGAGCAGTAAGGGGAACACAGTGGCTTTATAATTAGAACCAAAGGACAGGGGCAGTAAGGAGAACACAGTGACTGTTTAATTAGAAATAGAGAGTGGGGACAGTAAGGGGAACACAGTGACTGTTTAATTATATGTAGAGAGTGGGGACAGTAAGGGAAACACAGTGACTGTTTAATTAGATGTAGAGAGTGGGGACAGTAAGGGGAACACAGTGACTGTTTAATTAGAAATAGAGAATGGGGACAGTAAGGGGAACACAGTGACTGTTTAATTAGAAATAGAAAATGGGGACAGTAAGGGGAACACAGTGACTGTTTAATTAGAAATAGAGAATGGGGACAGTGAGTGGAACACAGTGACTGTTTAATTAGAGCCAGAGGTCAGGGGCAGCAAGGCAAACACAATGACTGTTTAATTAGCAATAGAGCGTGGGGGCAGTAAGGAAAACACAGTGACTTTTTAATTAGAAATAGAGTGTGGGGACAGTAAGCGGAACACAGTGACTGTTTAATTAGAGCCAGAGGTCAGGGGCAGTCAGGGGAACACAGTGACTTTATAATTAGATCCAAAGGACAGGTGCAGTAAGGGGAACACAGTGACTGTTTAATTAGAAATAGAGAATGGGGACAGTAAGTGGAACATAGTGACAGTTTAATTAGAAATAGAGAGTGAGGACAGTAAGGGGAACACAGTGATTGTTTAATTAGAAATAGAGAGTGGGGGAGGTAAGGGGAACACAGTGACTGTTTAATTAAAACCAGAGTTCTGGGGCAGTAAGGGGAACACAGTGATTTTTAATTATAGCCAGAGGGCTGGGGCAGTAAGGATAACACAGTGACTGTTTAATTAGAAATAGAGTGTGGGGACAGTAAGGGAAACACAGTGACTGTTTAATTAGAAGTAGAGTGTGGGGACAGTAAGGGAAACACAGTGACTGTTTAATTAGAAATAGAGAATGGGGACAGTAAGGGGAACACAGTGACTGTTTAATTAGATGTTGAGAGTGGGGACAGTAACGGAAACACGGTGACTGTTTAATTAAAATACAGAATGGGGACAGTAAGGGGAACACAGTGATTGGTTAATTAGAAATAGAGAATGGGGACAGTAAGGGGAACACAGTGACTGTTTAATTAGAAATAGAGAGTGGGGACAGTAAGGGAAACACAGTGACTGTTTAATTAGAAATAGATAATGGGGACAGTAAGGGGAACACAGTGACTGTTTAATTAGAAATAGAGAGTGGGGACAGTAAGGGAAACACAGTGACTGTTTAATTAGAAATAGAGAATGGGGACAGTAAGGGGAACACAGTGACTCTTTAATAAGATGTAGAGAGTGGGGACAGTAAGGGAAACACGGTGACTGTTTAATTAGATGTAGAGAGTGGGGACAGTAAGGGGAACACAGTGATTGTTTAATTAGAAATAGAGAATGGAGACAGTAAGGGGAACACAGCGACTGTTAAATTAGTGCAAGAGGTCAGGAGCAGTAAGGGGAACACAGTGGTTTTATAATTAGAACCAAAGGACAGGGGCAGTAAGGAGAACACAGTGACTGTTTAATTAGAAATAGAGAGTGGGGACAGTAAGGGGAACACAGTGACTGTTTAATTATATGTAGAGAGTGGGGACAGTAAGGGAAACACAGTGACTGTTTAATTAGATGTAGAGAGTGGGGCAGTAAGGGGAACACAGTGACTGTTTAATTAGAAATAGAAAATGGGGACAGTAAGGGGAACACAGTGGCTTTATAATTAGAACCAAGGGACAGGGGCAGTAAGGGGACCACAGTGACTGTTTAATTAGAAATAGATAGTGGGGACATAAAGGGGAACATAGTGACTGTTTAATTAGAAATAGAGGATGGGGACAGTAATGGAAACACGGTGACTGTTTAATTAGAAATAAAGAATGGGGACAGTAAGAGGAACACAGTGACTGTTTAATTAGAAGTAGAAAATGGGGACAGTAAGGGGAACACAGTGACTGTTTAATTAGAAAAAGAGAATCGGGACCGTACGGAGAACACAGTGACTGTTTAATTAGAAATAGATAGTGGGGACAGTAAGAGGAACACAGTGACTGTTTAATTAGAGCCAGAGGTCAGGGGCAGTCAGGGGAACACAGTGACTTTATAATTAGATCCAAAGAACAGGTGCAGTAAGGGGAACACAGTGACTTTTTAATTAGAAACAGAGAATGGGGACAGTAAGGGGAACACAGTGACTGTTTAATTAGAAATAGAGAATGGGGACAGTAAGGGGAACACAGTGACTGTTTAATTAGAAATAGAGAATGGGGACAGTAAGGGGAACACAGTGACTGTTTAATTAGAAATAGAGAATGGGGACAGTGAGTGGAACACAGTGACTGTTTAATTAGAGCCAGAGGTCAGGGGCAGTAAGGCGAACACAATGACTGTTTAATTAGAAATAGAGCGTGGGGGCAGTAAGGAAAACACAGTTACTTTTTAATTAGAAATAGAGTGTGGGGACAGTAAGGGGAACACAGTGACTGTTTAATTAGAAATAGAGAGGGGGCAGTAAGAGGAACACAGTGACTGTTTAATTAGAGCCAGAGGTCAGGGGCAGTCAGGGGAACACAGTGACTTTACAATTAGATCCAAAGAACAGGTGCAGTAAGGGGAACACAGTGACTTTTTAATTAGAAATAGAGAATGGGGACAGTAAGTGGTACATAGTGACTTTTTAATTAGAAATAGGGAGTGGGGGCAGTAAGGGGAACACAGTGACTGTTTAATTAAAACCAGAGTTCTGGGGCAGCAAGGGGAACACAGTGACTTTTTAATTATAGCCAGAGGGCTGGGGCAGTAACGAGAACACAGTGAGTGTTTAATTAGGAATAGAGAATGGGGACAGTAAAGGGAACAAAGTGAATGTGTAATTAGAAATAGAAAATGGGGACAGTAAGGGGAACACAGTGACTGTTTAATTAAATAAAGAAGATGGGGACATTAAGGGGAACACAGTGACTGTTTAATTAGAAATAGATAATGGGGACAGTAAGGGGAACACAGTGACTGTTTAATTAGAAATAGAGAGTGGGGACAGTAAGGGAAACACAGTGACTGTTTAATTAGAAATAGAGAATGCGGACAGTAAGGGGAACACAGTGACTCTTTAATAAGATGTAGAGAGTGGGGACAGTAAGGGAAACACGGTGACTGTTTAATTAGATGTAGAGAGTGGGGACAGTAAGGGGAACACAGTGATTGTTTAATTAGAAATAGAGAATGGAGACAGTAAGGGGAACAAAGCGACTGTTAAATTAGTGCAAGAGGTCAGGAGCAGTAAGGGGAACACAGTGGCTTTATAATTAGAACCAAAGGACAGGGGCAGTAAGGAGAACACAGTGACTGTTTAATTAGAAATAGAGAGTGGGGACAGTAAGGGGAACACAGTGACTGTTTAATTATATGTAGAGAGTGGGGACAGTAAGGGAAACACAGTGACTGTTTAATTAGATGTAGAGAGTGGGGACAGTAAGGGGAACACAGTGACTGTTTAATTAGAAATAGAGAATGGGGACAGTAAGGGGAACACAGTGACTGTTTAATTAGAAATAGAAAATGGGGACAGTAAGGGGAACACAGTGACTGTTTAATTAGAAATAGAGAATGGGGACAGTGAGTGGAACACAGTGACTGTTTAATTAGAGCCAGAGGTCAGGGACAGTAAGGCAAACACAATGACTGTTTAATTAGCAATAGAGCGTGGGGGCAGTAAGGAAAACACAGTGACTTTTTAATTAGAAATAGAGTGTGGGGACAGTAAGCGGAACACAGTGACTGTTTAATTAGAGCCAGAGGTCAGGGGCAGTCAGGGGAACACAGTGACTTTATAATTAGATCCAAAGGACAGGTGCAGTAAGGGGAACACAGTGACTGTTTAATTAGAAATAGAGAATGGGGACAGTAAGTGGAACATAGTGACAGTTTAATTAGAAATAGAGAGTGAGGACAGTAAGGGGAACACAGTGATTGTTTAATTAGAAATAGAGAGTGGGGGAGGTAAGGGGAACACAGTGACTGTTTAATTAGATGTTGAGAGTGGGGACAGTAACGGAAACACGGTGACTGTTTAATTAAAATACAGAATGGGGACAGTAAGGGGAACACAGTGATTGGTTAATTAGAAATAGAGAATGGGGACAGTAAGGGGAACACAGTGACTGTTTAATTAGAAATAGAGAGTGGGGACAGTAAGGGAAACACAGTGACTGTTTAATTAGAAATAGAGAATGGGGACAGTAAGGGGAACACAGTGACTGTTTAATAAGATGTAGAGAGTGGGGACAGTAAGGGAAACACGGTGACTGTTTAATTAGAAATACAGAATGGGGACAGTAAGGGGAACACAGTGACTGTTTAATTAGAAATAGAGAATGGGGACAGTAAGGGGAACACAGTGATTGTTTAATTAGAAATAGAGTATGGAGACAGTAAGGGGAACACAGCGACTGTTAAATTAGTGCAAGAGGTCAGGAGCAGTAAGGGGAACACAGTGGTTTTATAATTAGAACCAAAGGACAGGGGCAGTAAGGAGAACACAGTGACTGTTTAATTATAAATAGAGAGTGGGGACAGTAAGGGGAACACAGTGACTGTTTAATTATATGTAGAGAGTGGGGACAGTAAGGGAAACACAGTGACTGTTTAATTAGATGTAGAGAGTGGGGACAGTAAGGGGAACACAGTGACTGTTTAATTAGAAATAGAAAATGGGGACAGTAAGGGGAACACAGTGGCTTTATAATTAGAACCAAGGGACAGGGGCAGTAAGGGGACCACAGTGACTGTTTAATTGGAAATAGATAGTGGGGACATAAAGGGGAACATAGTGACTGTTTAATTAGAAATAGAGGATGGGGACAGTAATGGAAACACGGTGACTGTTTAATTAGAAATAAAGAATGGGGACAGTAAGAGGAACACAGTGACTGTTTAATTAGAAGTAGAAAATGGGGACAGTAAGGGGAACACAGTGACTGTTTAATTAGAAAAAGAGAATCGGGACCGTACGGGGAACACAGTGACTGTTTAATTAGAAATAGAGAGGGGGCAGTAAGAGGAACACAGTGACTGTTTAATTAGAGCCAGAGGTCAGGGGCAGTCAGGGGAACACAGTGACTTTATAATTAGATCCAAAGAACAGGTGCAGTAAGGGGAACACAGTGACTTTTTAATTAGAAACAGAGAATGGGGACAGTAAGGGGAACACAGTGACTGTTTAATTAGAAATAGAGAATGGGGACAGTAAGGGGAACACAGTGACTGTTTAATTAGAAATAGAGAATGGGGACAGTAAGGGGAACACAGTGACTGTTTAATTAGAAATAGAGAATGGGGGCAGTAAGGCGAACACAATGACTGTTTAATTAGAAATAGAGCGTGGGGGCAGTAAGGAAAACACAGTTACTTTTTAATTAGAAATAGAGTGTGGGGACAGTAAGGGGAACACAGTGACTGTTTAATTAGAAATAGAGAGGGGGCAGTAAGAGGAACACAGTGACTGTTTAATTAGAGCCAGAGGTCAGGGGCAGTCAGGGGAACACAGTGACTTTAAAATTAGATGCAAAGAACAGGTGCAGTAAGGGGAACACAGTGAATTTTTAATTAGAAACAGAGAATGGGGACAGTAAGTGGTACATAGTGACTTTTTAATTAGAAATAGAGAGTGGGGACAGTAAGGGGAATACAGTGGCTGTTTAATTAGAAATAGGGAGTGGGGGCAGTAAGGGGAACACAGTGACTGTTTAATTAAAACCAGAGTTCTGGGGCAGCAAGGGGAACACAGTGACTTTTTAATTATAGCCAGAGGGCTGGGGCAGTAACGAGAAAACAGTGCCTTTTAATTAGGAATAGAGAATGGGGACAGTAAGGGGAACAAAGTGAATGTGTAATTAGAAATAGAAAATGGGGACAGTAAGGGGAACACAGTGACTGTTTAATTAGAAATAGAGAATCGGGACAGTAAGGGGAACACAGTGACTGTTTAATTAGAAATAGAGAATGGGGACAGTAAGGGGAAAACAGTGACTGTTTAATTAGAAATAGAGAAGGTGGACAGTAAGGGGAACACAGTGACTGTTAAATTAGAAATAGAGAATGGGGACAGTAAGGGGAAAACAGTGACTGTTTAATTAGAAATAGAGAATGGAGACAGTAAGGGGAACACAGTGACTGTTTAATTAGAAATAGAAAATGGGGACAGTAAGGGGAACACAGTGACTGTTTAATTAGAAATAAAGAATGGGGACAGTAAGAGGAACACAGTGACTGTTTAATTAGAGCCAGAGGTCAGGGGCAGTAAGGGGAACACTGTGACTTTATAATTAGATCCAAAGGACAGGTGCAGTAAGGGGAACACAGTGACTGTTTAATTAGAAATAGGGAGTGGGGACAGTAAGGGGAACACAGTGACTGTTTAATTAGTAATAGAGAATGGGGACAGTAAGGGGAACACAGTGACTGTTTAATTAGAAATAGAGAATGGGGACAGTAAGGGGAACACAGTGACTGTTTAATTAGAAATAGAGAATGGGGACAGTAAGGGGAACACAGTGACTGTTTAATTAGAAATAGAAAATGGGGACAGTAAGGGGAACACAGTGACTGTTTAATTAGAAATAAAGAATGGGGACAGTAAGAGGAACACAGTGACTGTTTAATTAGAAATAGAGAATCGGGACAGTAAGGGGAACACAGTGACTGTTTAATTAGAAATAGAGAGTGGGGGCAGTAAGAGGAACACAGTGACTGTTTAATTAGAGCCAGAGGTCAGGGGCAGTAAGGGGAACACTGTGACTTTATAATTAGATCCAAAGGACAGGTGCAGTAAGGGGAACACAGTGACTGTTTAATTAGAAATAGAGAGTGGGGACAGTAAGGGGAACACAGTGACTGTTTAATTAGAAATAGAGAATGGGGACAGTAAGGGGAACATAGTGACTGTTTAATTAAATAAAGAGAATGTGGACAGTAAGGGGAACACAGTGACTGTTTAATTAGAAATAGAAAATGGGGACAGTAAGGGGAACACAGTGACTGTTTAATTAGAAATAGAGAATCGGGACAGTAAGGGGAACACAGTGACTGTTTAATTAGAAATAGAGTGTGGGGGCAGTAAGAGGAACACAGTGACTGTTTAATTAGAGCCAGAGGTCAGGGGCAGTAAGGGGAACACTGTGACTTTATAATTAGATCGAAAGGACAGGTGCAGTAAGGGGAACACAGTGACTGTTTAATTAGAAATAGAGAGTGGGGACAGTAAGGGGAACACAGTGACTGTTTAATTAGATGTAGAGAGTGGGGACAGTAAGGGAAACACGGTGACTGCTTAATTAGAAATAGAGAATGGGGACAGTAAGGGGAACATAGTGACTGTTTAATTAAATAAAGAGAATGGGGACAGTAAGGGGAACACAGTGACTGTTTAATTAGAAATAGAAAATGGGGACAGTAAGGGGAACACAGTGACTGTTTAATTAGAAATAGAGAATGGGGACAGTAAGGGGAACACAGCGACTGTTAAATTAGAGCAAGAGGTCAGGAGCAGTAAGGGGAACACAGTGGCTTTATAATTAGAACCAAAGGACAGGGGCAGTAAGGGGAACACAGTGACTGTTTAATTAGAAATAGAGAATGGAGACAGTAAGGGGAACACAGCGACTGTTAAATTAGAGCAAGAGGTCAGGAGCAGTAAGGGGAACACAGTGGCTTTATAATTAGAACCAAAGGACAGGGGCAGTAAGGGGAACACAGTGACTGTTTAATCAGAAATAGATAGTGGGGACATAAAGGGGAACATAGTGACTGTTTAATTAGAAATACAGAATGGGGACAGTAATGGAATCCCCGTGACTCTTTAATTAGAAATAAAGAATGGGGACAGTAAGAGGAACACAGTGACTGTTTAATTAGAAGTAGAAAATGGGGACAGTAAGGAGAACACAGTGACTGTTTAATTAGAAATAGAGAATCGGGACCGTACGGGGAACACAGTGACTGTTTAATTAGAAATAGAGAGGGGGCAGTAAGAGGAACACAGTGACTGTTTAATTAGAGCCAGAGGTCAGGGGCAGTCAGGGGAACACAGTGACTTTATAATTAGATCCAAAAAACAGGTGCAGTAAGGGGAACACAGTGACTTTTTAATTAGAAACAGAGAATGGGGACAGTGAGGGGAACACAGTGACTGTTTAATTAGAAATAGAGAATGGGGACAGTAAGGGTAACACAGTGACTGTTTAATTAGAAATAGAGAATGGGGACAGTAAGGGGAACACAGTGACTGTTTAGATGGAAATAGAGGATGGGGACAGTGAGTGGAACACAGTGACTGTTTAATTAGAGCCAGAGGTCAGGGGCAGTAAGGCGAACACAATGACTGTTTAATTAGAAATAGAGCGTGGGGGCAGTAAGGGAAACACAGTGACTGTTTAATTAGAAATAGAGTGTGGGGACAGTAAGGGGAACACAGTGACTGTTTAATTAGAAATAGAGAGGGGACAGTATGAGGAACACAGTGACTGTTTAATTAGAGCCAGAGGTCAGGGGCAGTCAGGGGAACACAGTGACTTTATAATTAGATGCAAAGAACAGGTGCAGTAAGGGGAACACAGTGAATTTTTAATTAGAAACAGAGAATGGGGACAGTAAGTGGTACATAGTGACTTTTTAATTAGAAATAGAGAGTGAGGACAGTAAGGGGAATACAGTGGCTGTTTAATTAGAAATAGGGAGTGGGGGCAGTAAGGGGAACACAGTGACTTTTTAATTATAGCCAGAGGGCTGGGGCAGTAACGAGAACACAGTGACTGTTTAATTAGGAATAGAGAATGGGGACAGTAAAGGGAACAAAGTGAATGTGTAATTAGAAATAGAAAATGGGGACAGTAAGGGGAACACAGTGACTGTTTAATTAAATAAAGAAGATGGGGACATTAAGGGGAACACAGTGACTGTTTAATTAGAAATAGAGAATGGGGACAGTCAGGGGAACACAGTGACTGTTTAATTAGAAATAGAGAATGGGGACAGTAAGGGGAACACAGTGACAGTTTAATTGGAAATAGAGAACGGGGACAGTAAGGGGAACACAGTGACTGTTTAATTAGAAATAGAAAATGGGGACAGTAAGGGGATCACAGTGACTGTTTAATTAGAAATAGAGAATGGGGACAGTAAGGGGAACACAGTGACTGTTTAATTAGAAATAGAGAATGGGTACAGTAACGGGAACACAGTGACTGTTTAATTAGAAATAGAGAATGGGGACAGTAAGGGGAACACAGTGACTGTTTAATTAGAAATAGAGAATGGGGACAGTAAGGGGAACACAGTGACTGTTTAATTAGAAATAGAAATTGGGGACAGTAAGGGGATCACAGTGACTGTTTAATTAGAAATAGAGAATGGGGACAGTAAGGGGAACACAGTGACTGTTTAATTAGAAATAGAGAATGGGGACAGTAAGGGGAACACAGTGACTGTTTAATTAGAAATAGAGAATGGGGACAGTAAGGGGAACACAGTGACTGTTTAATTAGAAATAGAGAATGGAGACAGTAAGTGGAACACAACGACTGTTAAAATAGAGCAAGAGGTCAGGAGTAGTAAGGGGAACACAGTGGCTTTATAATTAGAACCAAAGGACAGGGGCAGTAAGGGGAACACAGTGACTGTTTAATTAGAAGTAGAAAATGGGGACAGTAAGGGGAACACAGTGACTGTTTAATTAGAAATAGAGAATCGGGACAGTACGGGGAACACAGTGACTGTTTAATTAGAAATAGAGAGAGGGCAGTAAGAGGAACACAGTGACTGTTTAATTAGAGCCAGAGGTCAGGGGCAGTCAGGGCAACACAGTGACTTTTAATTAGATCCAAAGAACAGGTGCAGTAAGGGGAACACAGTGACTTTTTAATTAGAAACAGAGAATGGGGACAGTAAGGGGAACACAGTGACTGTTTAATTAAAACCAGAGTTCTGGGGCAGTAAGGGGAACACAGTGACTTTTTAATTATAGCCAGAGGGCTGGGGCAGTAACGAGAACACAGTGACTGTTTAATTAGGAATAGAGAATGGGGACAGTAAAGGGAAAAAAGTGAATGTGTAATTAGAAATAGAAAATGGGGACAGTAAGTGGAACACAGTGACTGTTTAATTAAATAAAGAGAATGGGGACATTAAGGGGAACACAGTGACTGTTTAATTAGAAATAGAAAATGGGGACAGTAAGGGGAACACAGTGACTGTTTAATTAGATGTAGAGCGTGGGGACAGTAAGGGAAACACAGTGACTGTTTAATTAGATGTAGAGAGTGGGGACAGTCAGGGGAACACAGTGACTGTTTAATTAGAAATAGAAAATGGGGACAGTAAGGGGAACACAGTGACTGTTCAATTAGAAATAGAGAATGGGGACAGTAAGGGGAACACAGTGACTGTTTAATTAGAAATAGAAAATGGGGACAGTAAGGGGAACACAGTGACTGTTTAATTAGAAATAGAGAATGGGGACAGTGAGTGGAACACAGTGACTGTTTAATTAGAGCCAGAGGTCAGGGGCAGTAAGGCGAACACAATGACTGTTTAATTAGCAATAGAGCGTGGAGGCAGGAAGGAAAACACAGTGACTTTTTAATTAGAAATAGAGTGTGGGGACAGTAAGCGGAACACAGTGACTGTTTAATTAGAGCCAGAGGTCAGGGGCAGTCAGGGGAACACAGTGACTTTATAATTAGATCCAAAGGACAGGTGCAGTAAGGGGAACACAGTGACTGTTTAATTAGAAATAGAGAATGGGGACAGTAAGTGGAACATAGTGACAGCTTAATTAGAAATAGAGAGTGAGGACAGTAAGGGGAACACAGTGATTGTTTAATTAGAAATAGAGAGTGGGGGAGGTAAGGGGAACACAGTGACTGTTTAATTAAAACCAGAGTTCTGGGGCAGTAAGGGGAACACAGTGATTTTTAATTATAGCCAGAGGGCTGGGGCAGCAAGGATAACACAGTGACTGTTTAATTAGAAATAGAGTGTGGGGACAGTAAGGGAAACACAGTGACTGTTTAATTAGAAATAGAGAATGGGGACAGTAAGGGGAACACAGTGACTGTTTAATTAGATGTTGAGAGTGGGGACAGTAACGGAAACACGGTGACTGTTTAATTAAAATACAGAATGGGGACAGTAAGGGGAACACAGTGATTGGTTAATTAGAAATAGAGAATGGGGACAGTAAGGGGAACACAGTGACTGTTTAATTAGTAATAGAGAGTGGGGACAGTAAGGGAAACACAGTGACTGTTTAATTAGAAATAGAGAATGGGGACAGTAAGGGGAACACAGTGACTGTTTAATAAGATGGAGAGAGTGGGGACAGTAAGGGAAACACGGTGACTGTTTAATTAGAAATACAGAATGGGGACAGTAAGGGGAACACAGTGACTGTTTAATTAGAAATAGAGAATGGGGACAGTAAGGGGAACACAGTGACTGTTTAATTAGAAATAGAGAATGGGGACAGTAAGGGGAACACAGTGATTGTTTAATTAGAAATAGAGAATGGAGACAGTAAGGGGAACACAGCGACTGTTAAATTAGTGCAAGAGGTCAGGAGCAGTAAGGGGAACACAGTGGTTTTATAATTAGAACCAAAGGACAGGGGCAGTAAGGAGAACACAGTGACTGTTTAATTAGAAATAGAGAGTGGGGACAGTAAGGGGAACACAGTGACTGTTTAATTATATGTAGAGAGTGGGGACAGTAAGGGAAACACAGTGACTGTTTAATTAGATGTAGAGAGTGGGGACAGTAAGGGGAACACAGTGACTGTTTAATTAGAAATAGAAAATGGGGACAGTAAGGGGAACACAGTGGCTTTATAATTAGAACCAAGGGACAGGGGCAGTAAGGGGACCACAGTGACTGTTTAATTAGAAATAGATAGTGGGGACATAAAGGGGAACATAGTGACTGTTTAATTAGAAATAGAGGATGGGGACAGTAATGGAAACACGGTGACTGTTTAATTAGAAATAAAGAATGGGGACAGTAAGAGGAACACAGTGACTGTTTAATTAGAAGTAGAAAATGGGGACAGTAAGGGGAACACAGTGACTGTTTAATTAGAAATAGAGAATCGGGACCGTACGGGGAACACAGTGACTGTTTAATTAGAAATAGAGAGGGGGCAGTAAGAGGAACACAGTGACTGTTTAATGAGAGCCAGAGGTCAGGGGCAGTCAGGGGAACACAGTGACTTTATAATTAGATCCAAAGAACAGGTGCAGTAAGGGGAACACAGTGACTTTTTAATTAGAAACAGAGAATGGGGACAGTAAGGGGAACACAGTGACTGTTTAATTAGAAATAGAGAATGGGGACAGTAAGGGGAACACAGTGACTGTTTAATTAGAAATAGAGAATGGGGACAGTAAGGGGAACACAGTGACTGTTTAATTAGAAATAGAGAATGGGGACAGTGAGTGGAACACAGTGACTGTTTAATTAGAGCCAGAGGTCAGGGGCAGTAAGGCGAACACAATGAATGTTTAATTAGAAATAGAGCGTGGGGGTAGTAAGGAAAACACAGTGACTTTTTAATTAGAAATAGAGTGTGGGGACAGTAAGGGGAACACAGTGACTGTTTAATTAGAAATAGAGAGGGGGCAGTAAGATGAACACAGTGACTGTTTAATTAGAAATAGAGCGTGGGGCAGTCAGGGGAACACAGTGACTTTACAATTAGATCCAAAGAACAGGTGCAGTAAGGGGAACACAGTGACTTTTTAATTAGAAATAGAGAATGGGGACAGTAAGTGGTACATAGTGACTTTTTAATTAGAAATAGAGAGTGAGGACAGTAAGGGGAATACAGTGGCTGTTTAATTAGAAATAGGGAGTGGGGGCAGTAAGGGGAACACAGTGACTGTTTAATTAAAACCAGAGTTCTGGGGCAGCAAGGGGAACACAGTGACTTTTTAATTATAGCCAGAGGGCTGGGGCAGTAACGAGAACACAGTGACTTTTAATTAGGAATAGAGAATGGGGACAGTAAGGGGAACAAAGTGAATGTGTAATTAGAAATAGAAAATGGGGACAGCAAGGGGAACACAGTGACTGTTTAATTAGAAATAGAGAATCGGGACAGTAAGGGGAACACAGTGACTGTTTAATTAGAAATAGAGAATGGGGACAGTAAGGGGAAAACAGTGACTGTTTAATTAGAAATAGAGAATGGGGACAGTAAGGGGAACACAGTGACTGTTTAATTAGAAATAGAGAAGGTGGACAGTAAGGGGAACACAGTGACTGTTAAATTAGAAATAGAGAATGGGGACAGTAAGGGGAAAACAGTGACTGTTTAATTAGAAATAGAGAATGGGGACAGTAAGGGGAACATAGTGACTGTTTAATTAGAAATAGAGAGTGAGGGCAGTAAGGGGAACACAGTGACTTTATAATTGCAACCAAAAGACACGGGTAGTAAGGGGAACACAGTGACTTTATAAATAGAAGCAAAGGACAGGAGCAGTAAGGTGAACACAGTGACTGTTTAATTAGAACTAGAGAGTGAAGACAGTAAGGGGAACATAGTGACTGTTTAATTAGTAATAGAGAATGGGGACAGTAAGGGGAACACAGTGACTGTTTAATTAGAAATAGAGAATGGGGACAGTAAGGGGAACACAGTGACTGTTTAATTAGAAATAGAAAATGGGGACAGTAAGGGGAACACTGTGACTTTATAATTAGATCCAAAGGACAGGTGCAGTAAGGGGAACACAGTGACTGTTTAATTAGAAATAGAGAGTGGGGACAGTAAGGGGAACACAGTGACTGTTTAATTAGAAATAGAGAGTGGGGGCAGTAAGAGGAACACAGTGACTGTTTAATTAGAGCCAGAGGTCAGGGGCAGTAAGGGGAACACTGTGACTTTATAATTAGATCGAAAGGACAGGTGCAGTAAGGGGAACACAGTGACTGTTTAATTAGAAGTAGAAAATGGGGACAGTAAGGGGAACACAGTGACTGTTTAATTAGAAATAGAGAATCGGGACAGTACGGGGAACACAGTGACTGTTTAATTAGAAATAGAGAGAGGGCAGTAAGAGGAACACATTGACTGTTTAATTAGAGCCAGAGGTCAGGGGCAGTCAGGGCAACACAGTGACTTTTAATTAGATCCAAAGAACAGGTGCAGTAAGGGGAACATAGTGACTTTTTAATTAGAAACAGAGAATGGGGACAGTAAGGGGAACACAGTGACTGTTTAATTAAAACCAGAGTTCTGGGGCAGTAAGGGGAACACAGTGACTTTTTAATTATAGCCAGAGGGCTGGGGCAGTAACGAGAACACAGTGACTGTTTAATTAGGAATAGAGAATGGGGACAGTAAAGGGAAAAAAGTGAATGTGTAATTAGAAATAGAAAATGGGGACAGTAAGTGGAACACAGTGACTGTTTAATTAAATAAAGAGAATGGGGACATTAAGGGGAACACAGTGACTGTTTAATTAGAAATAGAAAATGGGGACAGTAAGGGGAACACAGTGACTGTTTAATTAGATGTAGAGCGTGGGGACAGTAAGGGAAACACAGTGACTGTTTAATTAGATGTAGAGAGTGGGGACAGTCAGGGGAACACAGTGACTGTTTAATTAGAAATAGAAAATGGGGACAGTAAGGGGAACACAGTGACTGTTCAATTAGAAATAGAGAATGGGGACAGTAAGGGGAACACAGTGACTGTTTAATTAGAAATAGAAAATGGGGACAGTAAGGGGAACACAGTGACTGTTTAATTAGAAATAGAGAATGGGGACAGTGAGTGGAACACAGTGACTGTTTAATTAGAGCCAGAGGTCAGGGGCAGTAAGGCGAACACAATGACTGTTTAATTAGCAATAGAGCGTGGGGGCAGGAAGGAAAACACAGTGACTTTTTAATTAGAAATAGAGTGTGGGGACAGTAAGCGGAACACAGTGACTGTTTAATTAGAGCCAGAGGTCAGGGGCAGTCAGGGGAACACAGTGACTTTATAATTAGATCCAAAGGACAGGTGCAGTAAGGGGAACACAGTGACTGTTTAATTAGAAATAGAGAATGGGGACAGTAAGTGGAACATAGTGACAGCTTAATTAGAAATAGAGAGTGAGGACAGTAAGGGGAACACAGTGATTGTTTAATTAGAAATAGAGAGTGGGGGAGGTAAGGGGAACACAGTGACTGTTTAATTAAAACCAGAGTTCTGGGGCAGTAAGGGGAACACAGTGATTTTTAATTATAGCCAGAGGGCTGGGGCAGCAAGGATAACACAGTGACTGTTTAATTAGAAATAGAGTGTGGGGACAGTAAGGGAAACACAGTGACTGTTTAATTAGAAATAGAGAATGGGGAGAGTAAGGGGAACACAGTGACTGTTTAATTAGATGTTGAGAGTGGGGACAGTAACGGAAACACGGTGACTGTTTAATTAAAATACAGAATGGGGACAGTAAGGGAACACAGTGATTGGTTAATTAGAAATAGAGAATGGGGACAGTAAGGGGAACACAGTGACTGTTTAATTAGTAATAGAGAGTGGGGACAGTAAGGGAAACACAGTGACTGTTTAATTAGAAATAGAGAATGGGGACAGTAAGGGGAACACAGTGACTGTTTAATAAGATGGAGAGAGTGGGGACAGTAAGGGAAACACGGTGACTGTTTAATTAGAAATACAGAATGGGGACAGTAAGGGGAACACAGTGACTGTTTAATTAGAAATAGAGAATGGGGACAGTAAGGGGAACACAGTGACTGTTTAATTAGAAATAGAGAATGGGGACAGTAAGGGGAACACAGTGATTGTTTAATTAGAAATAGAGAATGGAGACAGTAAGGGGAACACAGCGACTGTTAAATTAGTGCAAGAGGTCAGGAGCAGTAAGGGGAACACAGTGGTTTTATAATTAGAACCAAAGGACAGGGGCAGTAAGGAGAACACAGTGACTGTTTAATTAGAAATAGAGAGTGGGGACAGTAAGGGGAACACAGTGACTGTTTAATTATATGTAGAGAGTGGGGACAGTAAGGGAAACACAGTGACTGTTTAATTAGATGTAGAGAGTGGGGACAGTAAGGGGAACACAGTGACTGTTTAATTAGAAATAGAAAATGGGGACAGTAAGGGGAACACAGTGGCTTTATAATTAGAACCAAGGGACAGGGGCAGTAAGGGGACCACAGTGACTGTTTAATTAGAAATAGATAGTGGGGACATAAAGGGGAACATAGTGACTGTTTAATTAGAAATAGAGGATGGGGACAGTAATGGAAACACGGTGACTGTTTAATTAGAAATAAAGAATGGGGACAGTAAGGGGAACACAGTGACTGTTTAATTAGAAATAGAAAATGGGGACAGTAAGGGGAACACTGTGACTTTATAATTAGATCCAAAGGACAGGTGCAGTAAGGGGAACACAGTGACTGTTTAATTAGAAATAGAGAGTGAGGACAGTAAGGGGAACACAGTGACTGTTTAATTAGAAATAGAGAGTGGGGGCAGTAAGAGGAACACAGTGACTGTTTAATTAGAGCCAGAGGTCAGGGGCAGTAAGGGGAACACTGTGACTTTATAATTAGATCCAAAGGACAGGTGCAGTAAGGGGAACACAGTGACTGTTTAATTAGAAATAGAGAGTAGGGACAGTAAGGGGAAAACAGTGACTGTTTAATTAGAAATAGAGAATGGGGACAGTAAGGGGAACATAGTGACTGTTTAATCAAATAAAGAGAATGGGGACAGTAAGGGGAACACAGTGACTGTTTAATTAGAAATAGAAAATGGGGACAGTAAGGGGAACACAGTGACTGTTTAATTAGAAATAGAGAATGGGGACAGTAAGGGGAACACAGTGACTGTTTAATTAGAAATAGAGAGGGGGCAGTAAGAGGAACACAGTGACTGTTTAATTAGAGCCAGAGGTCAGGGGCAGTCAGGGGAACACAGTGACTTTATAATTAGATCCAAAGAACAGGTGCAGTAAGGGGAACACAGTGACTTTTTAATTAGAAACAGAGAATGGGGACAGTAAGGGGAACACAGTGACTGTTTAATTAGAAATAGAGAATGGGGACAGTAAGGGGAACACAGTGACTGTTTAATTAGAAATAGAGAATGGGGACAGTAAGGGGAACACAGTGACTGTTTAATTAGAAATAGAGAATGGGGACAGTGAGTGGAACACAGTGACTGTTTAATTAGAGCCAGAGGTCAGGGGCAGTAAGGCGAACACAATGACTGTTTAATTAGAAATAGAGCGTGGGGGTAGTAAGGAAAACACAGTGACTTTTTAATTAGAAATAGAGTGTGGGGACAGTAAGGGGAACACAGTGACTGTTTAATTAGAAATAGAGAGGGGGCAGTAAGAGGAACACAGTGACTGTTTAATTAGAAATAGAGAATGGGGACAGTAAGGGGAACACAGTGACTGTTTAATTAAAACCAGAGTTCTGGGGCAGCAAGGGGAACACAGTGACTTTTTAATTATAGCCAGAGGGCTGGGGCAGTAACGAGAACACAGTGACTTTTAATTAGGAATAGAGAATGGGGACAGTAAGGGGAACAAAGTGAATGTGTAATTAGAAATAGAAAATGGGGACAGTAAGGGGAACACAGTGACTGTTTAATTAGAAATAGAGAATCGGGACAGTAAGGGGAACACAGTGACTGTTTAATTAGAAATAGAGAATGGGGACAGTAAGGGGAAAACAGTGACTGTTTAATTAGAAATAGAGAATGGGGACAGTAAGGGGAACACAGTGACTGTTTAATTAGAAATAGAGAAGGTGGACAGTAAGGGGAACACAGTGACTGTTAAATTAGAAATAGAGAATGGGGACAGTAAGGGGAAAACAGTGACTGTTTAATTAGAAATAGAGAATGGGGACAGTAAGGGGAACATAGTGACTGTTTAATTAGAAATAGAGAGTGAGGGCAGTAAGGGGAACACAGTGACTTTATAATTGCAACCAAAAGACACGGGTAGTAAGGGGAACACAGTGACTTTATAAATAGAAGCAAAGGACAGGAGCAGTAAGGTGAACACTGTGACTGTTTAATTAGAACTAGAGAGTGAAGACAGTAAGGGGAACATAGTGACTGTTTAATTAGTAATAGAGAATGGGGACAGTAAGGGGAACACAGTGACTGTTTAATTAGAAATAGAGAATGGGGACAGTAAGGGGAACACAGTGACTGTTTAATTAGAAATAGAAAATGGGGACAGTCAGAGGAACACAGTGACTGTTTAATTAGAAATAGAGAATCGGGACAGTAAGGGGAACACAGTGACTGTTTAATTAGAAATAGAGAGTGGGGGCAGTAAGAGGAACACAGTGGCTGTTTAATTAGAGCCAGAGGTCAGGGGCAGTAAGGGGAACACTGTGACTTTATAATTAGATCCAAAGGACAGGTGCAGTAAGGGGAACACAGTGACTGTTTAATTAGAAATAGAGAGTGGGGACAGTAAGGGGAACACAGTGACTGTTTAATTAGAAATAGAGAATGGGGACAGTAAGGGGAACATAGTGACTGTTTAATTAAATAAAGAGAATGGGGACAGTAAGGGGAACACAGTGACTGTTTAATTAGAAATAGAAAATGGGGACAGTAAGGGGAACACAGTGACTGTTTAATTAGAAATAGAGAATCGGGACAGTAAGGGGAACACAGTGACTGTTTAATTAGAAATAGAGAGTGGGGGCAGTAAGAGGAACACAGTGACTGTTTAATTAGAGCCAGAGGTCAGGGGCAGTAAGGGGAAACACTGTGACTTTATAATTAGATCGAAAGGACAGGTGCAGTAAGGGGAACACAGTGACTGTTTAATTAGAAATAGAGAGTGGGGACAGTAAGGGGAACACAGTGACTGTTTAATTAGATGTAGAGAGTGGGGACAGTAAGGGAAACACGGTGACTGCTTAATTAGAAATAGAGAATGGGGACAGTAAGGGGAACACAGTGACTGTTTAATTAGAAATAGAGAGGGGGCAGTAAGAGGAACACAGTGACTGTTTAATTAGAGCCAGAGGTCAGGGGCAGTCAGGGGAACACAGTGACTTTATAATTAGATCCAAAGAACAGGTGCAGTAAGGGGAACACAGTGACTTTTTAATTAGAAACAGAGAATGGGGACAGTAAGGGGAACACAGTGACTGTTTAATTAGAAATAGAGAATGGGGACAGTAAGGGGAACACAGTGACTGTTTAATTAGAAATAGAGAATGGGGACAGTAAGGGGAACACAGTGACTGTTTAATTAGAAATAGAGAATGGGGACAGTGAGTGGAACACAGTGACTGTTTAATTAGAGCCAGAGGTCAGGGGCAGTAAGGCGAACACAATGACTGTTTAATTAGAAATAGAGCGTGGGGGTAGTAAGGAAAACACAGTGACTTTTTAATTAGAAATAGAGTGTGGGGACAGTAAGGGGAACACAGTGACTGTTTAATTAGAAATAGAGAGGGAGCAGTAAGAGGAACACAGTGACTGTTTAATTAGAAATAGAGAATGGGGACAGTAAGGGGAACACAGTGACTGTTTAATTAAAACCAGAGTTCTGGGGCAGCAAGGGGAACACAGTGACTTTTTAATTATAGCCAGAGGGCTGGGGCAGTAACGAGAACACAGTGACTTTTAATTAGGAATAGAGAATGGGGACAGTAAGGGGAACAAAGTGAATGTGTAATTAGAAATAGAAAATGGGGACAGTAAGGGGAACACAGTGACTGTTTAATTAGAAATAGAGAATCGGGACAGTAAGGGGAACACAGTGACTGTTTAATTAGAAATAGAGAATGGGGACAGTAAGGGGAAAACAGTGACTGTTTAATTAGAAATAGTGAATGGGGACAGTAAGGGGAACACAGTGACTGTTTAATTAGAAATAGAGAAGGTGGACAGTAAGGGGAACACAGTGACTGTTAAATTAGAAATAGAGAATGGGGACAGTAAGGGGAAAACAGTGACTGTTTAATTAGAAATAGAGAATGGGGACAGTAAGGGGAACATAGTGACTGTTTAATTAGAAATAGAGAGTGAGGGCAGTAAGGGGAACACAGTGACTTTATAATTGCAACCAAAAGACACGGGTAGTAAGGGGAACACAGTGACTTTATAAATAGAAGCAAAGGACAGGAGCAGTAAGGCGAACACTGTGACTGTTTAATTAGAACTAGAGAGTGAAGACAGTAAGGGGAACATAGTGACTGTTTAATTAGTAATAGAGAATGGGGACAGTAAGGGGAACACAGTGACTGTTTAATTAGAAATAGAGAATGGGGACAGTAAGGGGAACACAGTGACTGTTTAATTAGAAATAGAGAATGGGGACAGTAAGGGGAACACAGTGACTGTTTAATTAGAAATAGAGAATGGGGACAGTAAGGGGAACACAGTGACTGTTTAGTTAGAAATAGAGAATGGGGACAGTGAGTGGAACACAGTGACTGTTTAATTAGAGCCAGAGGTCAGGGGCAGTAAGGCGAACACAATGACTGTTTAATTAGAAATAGAGCGTGGGGGCAGTAAAGGAAACACAGTGACTGTTTAATTAGAAATAGAGTGTGGGGACAGTAAGGGGAACACAGTGACTGTTTAATTAGAGCCAGAGGTCAGGGGCAGTCAGGGGAACACAGTGACTTTATAATTAGATGCAAAGAACAGGTGCAGTAAGGGGAACACAGTCAATTTTTAATTAGAAACAGAGAATGGGGACAGTAAGTGGTACATAGTGACTTTTTAATTAGAAATAGAGAGTGAGGACAGTAAGGGGAATACAGTGGCTGTTTAATTAGAAATAGGGAGTGGGGGCAGTAAGGGGAACACAGTGACTGTTTAATTAAAACCAGAGTTCTGGGGCAGTAAGGGGAACACAGTGACTTTTTAATTATAGCCAGAGGGCTGGGGCAGTAACGAGAACACAGTGACTGTTTAATTAGGAATAGAGAATGGGGACAGTAAAGGGAACAAAGTGAATGTGTAATTAGAAATAGAAAATGGGGACAGTAAGGGGAACACAGTGACTGTTTAATTAAATAAAGAAGATGGGGACATTAAGGGGAACACAGTGACTGTTTCATTAGAAATAGAGAATGGGGACAGTCAGTGGAACACAGTGACTGTTTAATTAGAAATAGAGAATGGGGACAGTAAGGGGAACACAGTGACAGTTTAATTGGAAATAGAGAACGGGGACAGTAAGGGGAACACAGTGACTGTTTAATTAGAAATAGAAAATGGGGACAGTAAGGGGATCACAGTGACTGTTTAATTAGAAATAGAGAATGGGGACAGTAAGGGGAACACAGTGACTGTTTAATTAGAAATAGAGAATGGGGACAGTAATGGGAACACAGTGACTGTTTAATTAGAAATAGAGAATGGGGACAGTAAGGGGAACACAGTGACTGTTTAATTAGAAATAGAGAATGGGGACAGTAAGGGGAACACAGTGACTGTTTAATTAGAAATAGAGAATGGAGACAGTAAGTGGAACACAACGACTGTGAAATTAGAGCAAGAGGTCAGGAGCAGTCAGGGGAACACAGTGGCTTTATAATTAGAACCAAAGGACAGGGGCAGTAAGGGGAACACAGTGACTGTTTAATTAGAAGTAGAAAATGGGGACAGTAAGGGGAACACAGTGACTGTTTAATTAGAAATAGAGAATCGGGACAGTACGGGGAACACAGTGACTGTTTAATTAGAAATAGAGAGAGGGCAGTAAGAGGAACACAGTGACTGTTTAATTAGAGCCAGAGGTCAGGGGCAGTCAGGGCAACACAGTGACTTTATAATTAGATCCAAAGAAAAGGTGCAGTAAGGGGAACACAGTGACTTTTTAATTAGAAACAGAGAATGGGGACAGTAAGGGGAACACAGTGACTGTTTAATTAAAACCAGAGTCCTGGGGCAGTAAGGGGAACACAGTGACTTTTTAATTATAGCCAGAGGGCTGGGGCAGTAACGAGAACACAGTGACTGTTTAATTAGGAATAGAGAATGGGGACAGTAAAGGGAACAAAGTGAATGTGTAATTAGAAATAGAAAATGGGGACAGTAAGTGGAACACAGTGACTGTTTAATTAGAAATAGAGAATGGGGACAGTCAGGGGAACACAGTGACTGTTTAGTTAGAAATAGAGAATGGGGACAGTAAGGGGAACACAGTGACAGTTTAATTAGAAATAGAAAATGGGGACAGTAAGGGGATCACAGTGACTGTTTAATTAGAAATAGAGAATGGGGACATTAAGGGGAACACAGTGACTGTTTCATTAGAAATAGAGAATGGGGACAGTAACGGGAACACAGTGACTGTTTAATTAGAAATAGAGAATGGGGACAGTAAGGGCAACACAGTGACTGTTTAATTAGAAATAGAGAATGGGGACAGTAAGGGGAACACAGTGACTGTTTAATTAGAAATAGAAATTGGGGACAGTAAGGGGATCACAGTGACTGTTTAATTAGAAATAGAGAATGGGGACAGTAAGGGGAACACAGTGACTGTTTAATTAGAAATAGAGAATGGGGACAGTAAGGGGAACACAGTGACTGTTTAATTAGAAATAGAGAATGGGGACAGTAAGGGGAACACAGTGACTGTTTAATTAGAAATAGAGAATGGAGACAGTAAGTGGAACACAACGACTGTTAAATTAGAGCAAGAGGTCAGAAGCAGTAAGGGGAACACAGTGGCTTTATAATTAGAACCAAAGGACAGGGGCAGTAAGGGGAACACAGTGACTGTTTAATTAGAAATAGATAGTGGGGACAGTAAGGGGAACATAGTGACTGTGCAATTAGAAATAGAGAATGGGGACAGTAATGGAAACACAGTGACTGTTTAATTAGAAATAAAGAATGGGGACAGTAAGAGGAACACAGTGACTTTTTAATTAGAAGTCGAAAATGGGGACAGTAAGGGGAACACAGTGACTGTTTCATTAGAAATAGAGAATCGGGACAGTGCGGGGAACACAGTGACTGTTTAATTAGAAATAGAGAGAGGGCAGTAAGAGCAACACAGTGACTGTTTAATTAGAGCCAGAGGTCAGGGGCAGTCAGGGCAACACAGTGACTTTATTATTAGATCCAAAGAATAGGTGCAGTAAGCGGAACACAGTGACTTTTTAATTAGAAACAGAGAATGGGGACAGTAAGGGGAACACAGTGACTGTTTAATTAGAAATAGAGAACGGGGACAGTAAGGGGAACACAGTGACTGTTTAATTAGAAATAGAGAATGGGGACAGTAAGGGGAACACAGTGACTGTTTAATTAGAAATAGAGAATGGGGACAGTGAGTGGAACACAGTGACTGTTTAATTAGAGCCAGAGGTCAGGGGCAGTAAGGCGAACACAATGACTGTTTAATTAGAAATAGAGCGTGGGGGCAGTAAGGGAAACACAGTGACTGTTTAATTAGAAATAGAGAGGGGGCAGTAAGAGGAACACAGTGACTGTTTAATTAGAAATAGAGAACGGGGACAGTAAGTGGTACATAGTGACTTTTTAATTAGAAATAGAGAGCGAGGACAGTAAGGGGAATACAGTGGCTGTTTAATTAGAAATAGGGAGTGGGGGCAGTAATGGGAACACAGTGACTGTTTAATTAAAACCAGAGTTCTGGGGCAGGAAGGGGAAGACAGTGACTTTTTAATTATAGCCAGAGGGCTGGGGCAGTAACGAGAACACAGTGACTGTTTAATTAGGAATAGAGAATGGGGACAGTAAGGGGAACAAAGTGAATGTGTAATTAGAAATAGAAAATGGGGACAGTAAGGGAAACACAGTGACTGTTTAATTAAATAAAGAGAATGGGGACATTAAGGGGAACACAGTGACTGTTTAATTAGAAATAGAGAATGGGGACAGTAAGGGGAACATAGTGACTGTTTCATTAGAAATAGAGAATGGGGACAGTAAGGGGAACATAGTGACTGTTTCATTAGAAATAGAGAATGGGGAGAGTAAGGGGAACACAGTGACAGTTTAATTGGAAATAGAGAACGGGGACAGTAAGGGGAACACAGTGATTGTTTAATTAGAAATAGAAAATGGGGACAGTAAGGGGCACACAGTGACTGTTTAATTAGAAATAGAGAATTGGGGCAGTAAGGGGAACACAGTGACTGTTTAATTAGAAATAGAGAATGGGGACAGTAAGGGGAACACAGTGACAGTTTAATTGGAAATAGAGAACGGGGACAGTAAGGGGAACACAGTGACTGTTTAATTAGAAATAGAAAATGGGGACAGTAAGGGGATCACAGTGACTGTTTAATTAGAAATAGAGAATGGGGACATTAAGGGGAACACAGTGACTGTTTCATTAGAAATAGAGAATGGGGACAGTAACGGGAACACAGTGACTGTTTAATTAGAAATAGAGAATGGGGACAGTAAGGGCAACACAGTGACTGTTTAATTAGAAATAGAGAATGGGGACAGTAAGGGGAACACAGTGACTGTTTAATTAGAAATAGAAATTGGGGACAGTAAGGGGATCACAGTGACTGTTTAATTAGAAATAGAGAATGGGGACAGTAAGGGGAACACAGTGACTGTTTAATTAGAAATAGAGAATGGGGACAGTAAGGGGAACACAGTGACTGTTTAATTAGAAATAGAGAATGGGGACAGTAAGGGGAACACAGTGACTGTTTAATTAGAAATAGAGAATGGAGACAGTAAGTGGAACACAACGACTGTTAAATTAGAGCAAGAGGTCAGAAGCAGTAAGGGGAACACAGTGGCTTCATAATTAGAACCAAAGGACAGGGGCAGTAAGGGGAACACAGTGACTGTTTAATTAGAAATAGATAGTGGGGACAGTAAGGGGAACATAGTGACTGTGTAATTAGAAATAGAGAATGGGGACAGTAATGGAAACACAGTGACTGTTTAATTAGAAATAAAGAATGGGGACAGTAAGAGGAACACTGTGACTTTTTAGTTAGAAGTAGAAAATGGGGACAGTAAGGGGAACACAGTGACTGTTTCATTAGAAATAGAGAATCGGGACAGTGCGGGGAACACAGTGACTGTTTAATTAGAAATAGAGAGAGGGCAGTAAGAGCAACACAGTGACTGTTTAATTAGAGCTAGAGGTCAGGGGCAGTCAGGGCAACACAGTGACTTTATTATTAGATCCAAAGAATAGGTGCAGTAAGGGGAACACAGTGACTTTTTAATTAGAAACAGAGAATGGGGACAGTAAGGGGAACACAGTGACTGTTTAATTAGAAATAGAGAACGGGGACAGTAAGGGGAACACAGTGACTGTTTAATTAGAAATAGAGAATGGGGACAGTAAGGGGAACACAGTGACTGTTTAATTAGAAATAGAAAATGGGGACAGTGAGTGGAACACAGTGACTGTTTAATTAGAGCCAGAGGTCAGGGGCAGTAAGGCGAACACAATGACTGTTTAATTAGAAATAGAGCGTGGGGGTAGTAAGGGAAACACAGTGACTGTTTAATTAAAAATAGAGTGTGGGGACAGTAAGGGGAACACAGTGACTGTTTAATTAGAAATAGAGAGGGGGCAGTAAGAGGAACACAGTGACTGTTTAATTAGAGCCAGAGGTCAGGGGCAGTCAGGGGAACACAGTGACTTTATAATTAGATCCAAAGAACAGGTGCAGTAAGGGGAACACAGTGACTTTTTAATTAGAAATAGAGAATGGGGACAGTAAGTGGTACATAGTGACTTTTTAATTAGAAATAGAGAGCGTGGACAGTAAGGGGAATACAGTGACTGTTTAATTAAAACCAGAGTTCTGGGGCAGGAAGGGGAAGACAGTGACTTTTTAATTATAGCCAGAGGGCTGGGGCAGTAACGAGAACACAGTGACTGTTTAATTAGGAATAGAGAATGGGGACAGTAAGGGGAACAAAGTGAATGTGTAATTAGAAATAGAAAATGGGGACAGTAAGGGAAACACAGTGACTGTTTAATTAAATAAAGAGAATGGGGACATTAAGGGGAACACAGTGACTGTTTAATTAGAAATAGAGAATGGGGACAGTAAGGGGAACATAGTGACTGTTTCATTAGAAATAGAGAATGGGGACAGTAAGGGGAACATAGTGACTGTTTCATTAGAAATAGAGAATGGGGAGAGTAAGGGGAACACAGTGACAGTTTAATTGGAAATAGAGAACGGGGACAGTAAGGGGAACACAGTGATTGTTTAATTAGAAATAGAAAATGGGGACAGTAAGGGGCACACAGTGACTGTTTAATTAGAAATAGAGAATTGGGACAGTAAGGGGAACACAGTGACTGTTTAATTAGAAATAGAGAATGGGGACAGTAATGGGAACACAGTGACTGTTTAATTAGAAATAGAGAATGGGGACAGTAAGGGGAACACAGTGACTGTTTAATTAGAATTAGAGAATGGGGACAGTAAGGGGAACACAGTGACTGTTTAATTAGAAATAGAGAATGGGGACAGTAAGGGGAACACAGTGACTGTTTAATAAGAAATAGAGAAGGGTGACATTAAGGGGAATACAACGACTGTTAAATTAGAGCAAGAGGTCAGGGGCAGTAAGCGGAACATAGTGACTGTTTAATTAGAAATAGAGAGTGGGGACAGTAAGGGGAACATAGTGACTGTTTAATTAGAAATAGAGAATGGGGACAGTAATGGAAACACAGTGACTGTTTAATTAGAAATAAAGAATGGGGACAGGAAGAGGAACACAGTGACTGTTTAATTAGAAATAGAGAATCGGGACAGTAAGGGGAACACAGTGACTGTTTAATTAGAGATAGAGAGTGGGGGCAGTAAGAGGAACACAGTGACTGTTTAATTAGAGCCAGAGGTCAGGGGCAGTAAGGGGAACACTGTGACTTTATAATTAGATCCAAAGGACAGGTGCAGTAAGGGGAACACAGTGACTGTTTAATTAGAAATAGAGAATGGGGACATTAAGGGGAACATAGTGACTGTTTAATTAGAACTAGAGAGTGAGGACAGTAAGGGGGATACAGTGAATGTTTAATTAGAAATAGAGAGTGGGGGCAGTTCGGGGAACACAGTGACTGTTTAATTAAAACCAGAGTTCTGGGGCAGTAAGGGGAACACAGTGACTTTTTAATTATAGCCAGAGGGCTGGGGCAGTAAGGAGAACACAGTGACTGTATAATTAGAAATAGAGCGTGGGGACAGTAAGGGAAAGACAGTTACTTTTTAATTAGAAATAGAGACTGGGGACAGTAAGGGGAACACAGTGACTGTTTAATTAGATGTAGAGCGTGGGGGCAGTCAGGGGAAGACAGTGACTTTTTAATTAGAAATAGAGACTGGGGACAGTAAGGGAAACACAGTGACTTTTTAATTAGAAATAGATAATGGGGACAGTAAGGGGAACATAGTGACTGTTTAATTAGAACTAGAGAGTGAGGACAGTAAGGGGGACACAGTGACTGTTTAATTAGAAATAGAGAGTGGGGGCGGTTAGGGGAACACAGTGACTGTTTAATTAAAACCAGAGTTCTGGGGCAGTAAGGGGAACACAGTGACTTTTTAATTATAGCCAGAGGGCTGGGGCAGTAAGGAGAACACAGTGACTGTATAATTAGAAATAGAGCGTGGGGACAGTAAGGGAAAGACAGTTACTTTTTAATTAGAAATAGAGACTGGGGACAGTAAGGGAAACACAGTGACTGTTTAATTAGAAATAGAGAATGGGGACAGTAAGGGGAACACAGTGACTGTTTAATTAGATGTAGAGCGTGGGGGCAGTCAGGGGAAGACAGTGACTTTTTAATTATAGCCAGAGAGCTGGGGCAGTAAGGAGAACACAGTGACTGTATAATTAGAAATAGAGAATGGGGACAGTAAGGGAAACACAGTTACTGTTTAATTAGAAATAGAGACTGGGGACAGTAAGGGAAACACAGTGACTTTTTAATTAGAAATAGATAATGGGGACAGTAAGGGGAACACAGTGACTGTTTAATTCGATGTAGAGTGTGGAGACAGTAAGGGAAACACGGTAACTGTTTAATTAGAAATAGAGAATGGGGACAGTAAGGGGAACACAGTGACTGTTTAATTAGAAATAGAGAATGGGGGCAGTAAGGGGAACACAGTGACTTTTTAATTATAGTCAGAGGGCTGGGGCAGTAAAGAGAACACAGTGACTGTTCAATTAGAAAAAGAGATTGGGGACAGTAAGCGGAACACAGTGACTGTTTAATTAGAAATAGAGAGTGGGGACTGTAAGGGAAACATAGTGACTATTTAATTAGAAATAGAGAATGGGGACAGTAAGGGGAACATAGTGACTGTTTAATTAGAAATAGAGAGTGAGGGCAGTAAGGGGAACACAGTGACTTTATAATTGCAACCAAAAGACACGGGTAGTAAGGGGAACACAGTGACTTTATAAATAGAAGCAAAGGACAGGAGCAGGAAGGTGAACACAGTGACTGTTTAATTAGAACTAGAGAGTGAAGACAGTAAGGGGAACAGAGTGACTGTTTAATTAGAAATAGAGAATGGGGACAGTAAGGGGAACACAGTGACTGTTTAATTGGAGCCAGAGGTAAGGGGCAGTGAGGGGAACACAGTGATTTTATAATTGGAACCAAAGGACAGGGGCAGTAAGAGGAACACAGTGACTTTACAATTAGAACCAAAGGACAGGGGCAGTAAGGGGAACACAGTGACTGTTTAATTGGAAATAGGAAATGGGGACAGTAAGGGGAACACAGTGACTGTTTAATTAGAAATAGAGAATGGGGACAGTAAGGGGAACACAGTGACTGTTTAATTAGAAATCGAGAATGGGGCAGTAAGGGGAACACAGTGACTGTTTAATTAGCAATAGAGAATGGGGACAGTAAGGGGAACACAGTGACTGTTTAATTAGAAATAGAGAATGGGGACAGTAAGGGGAACATAGTGACTGATTAATTAAATAAAGATTATGGGGACAGTAAGGGGAACATAGTGACTGTTTAATTAGAAATAGAGAATGGGGACAGTAAGGGGAACACAGTGACTGTTTAATTAGAAATAGAAAATGGGGACAGTAAGGGGAACACAGTGACTGTTTAATTAGAAATAGAGAATGGGGACAGTAAGGGGAACACAGTGACTGTTTAATTAGAAATAGAGAATGGGGCAGTAAGGGGAACACAGTGACTGTTTAATTGGAAATAGAAAATGGGGACAGTAAGGGGAACACAGTAAATGTTTAATTAGAGCCAGAGGTCAGGGGCAGTAAGGGGAACACAGTGATTTTATAATTGGAACCAAAGGACAGGGGCAGTAAGAGGAACACAGTGACTTTATAATTAGAACCAAAGGACAGGGGCAGTTAGGGGAACATAGTGAGTGTTTAATTAGAAATAGCGAATGGGGACAGTAAGGGGAACACAGTGACTGATAATTTAAAATAGAGATTAGGGACAGTAAGGGGAACATAGTGACTCTTTAAGTAGAAATAGAGAATGGAGACAATAAGGGGAACACAGTGACTGTTTAAATAGAGCCGGAGGTCAGGGGCAGGAAGGGTAACACAGTGACTGTTTGATTAGAAATAGAGAATGCAGACAGTAAGGGGAACACAGTGACTGTTTAATTAGAAATAGAAAATGGGGACAGTAAGGGGAACACAGTGACTGTTTAATTAGAAATAGAGAATGGGGACAGTAAGGGGAACATAGTGATTGTTTCATCAAATAAAGATTATGGGGACAGTAAGGGGAACATAGTGACTGTTAATTAGAAATAGAGAATGGGGACAGTAAGGGGAACACAGTGACTGTTTAATTAGAAATAGAAAATGGGGACAGTAAGGGAAACACTGTGACTGTTTAATTAGAAATAGAGAATGGGGACAGTAAGGGGAACACAGTGACTTTTTAATTAGAAATAGAGAATGGGGACAGTAAGGGGAACACAGTGACTGTTTAATTAGAAATAGAGAATGGGGACAGTAAGGGGAACACAGTGTCTGTTTTATTAGAGCCAGAGGTCAAGGGCAGTAAGGGGAACACAGTGATTTTATAATTGGAACCAAAGGACAGGGGCAGTAAGAGGAACACAGTGACTTTATAATTAGAACCAAAGGACAGGGGCAGTAAGGGGAACACAGTGACTGTTTAATTAGAAATAGAGAATGGGGACAGTAAGGGGAACACAGTGACTTTTTAATTAGAAATAGAGAATGGGGACAGTAAGGTGAACACAGTGACTGTTTAATTAGAAATAGAGAATGGGGACAGTAAGGGCAACACAGTGTCTGTTTTATTCGAGCCAGAGGTCAAGGGCAGTAAGGGGAACACAGTGATTTTATAATTGGAACCAAAGGACAGGGGCAGTAAGAGGAACACAGTGACTTTATAATTAGAACCAAAGGACAGGGGCAGTAAGGGGAACACCGTGACTGTTTAATTAGAAATAGAGTGTGGGGGAAGTAATGGAAACACAGTGACTGTTTAATTAGAAATAAAGAATGGGGACAGTAAGGGGAACACAGTGACAGTTTAATTAGAAATAGACACTGGGGACAGTATGGGGAACACAGTGACTGTTTAATTAGAGCCAGAGGTCAGGGGCAGTTAGGGGAATACAGTGACTTTATAATTGTAGCCAAAGGACAGGGGCAGTAAGAGGAACACAGTGACTTTATAATTAGAACCAAAGGACAGGGGCAGTTAGGGGAACACAGTGACTGTTTAATTAGAAATAGAGAGTGGGGGAAGTAATGGAAACACAGTGACTGTTTTATTAGAGCCAGAGGTCAGGGGCAGTTAGGGGAACACAGTGACTTTATAATTGTAGCCAAAGGACAGGGGCAGTAAGAGGAACACAGTGACTTTATAATTAGAACCAAAGGACAGGGGCAGTTAGGGGAACACAGTGACTGTTTAATTCGAAATATAGTGTGGGGACAGTAAGGGAAACACAGTGACTGTTTAATTAGAAATAGAGAATGGGGACACGAAGGGGAACACAGTGACTGATAATTAGAAATAGAGAATGGGGACAGTAAGGGCAACACAGTGACTGTTTAAATAGAGCCAGAGGTCAGGGGCAGGAAGGGTAACACAGTGACTTTATAATTAGGACCAAAGGACAGGGGCAGTAAGGGGAACACAGTGACTGTTTAATTAGAAATAGAGAATGGGGACAGTAAGGGGAACATAGTGACTGTTTAATTATATCTATAGGTCTGGGGCAGTAATGGGAACACAGTGACTGTTTAATTATAGCCAGAGTTCTGGGGTAGTAAGGGGAACACAGTGACTGTTTAATTAGAAATAGAGAGTGGAGAGAGTAAGAGGAACACTTTGACTGTTTAATTAGAAATAGGGAATGGGGACAGTAAGGGCAACGTAGTGACTGTTTAATTAGAAATAGAGAGTGAGGACAGTAAGTGGAACACAGTAACTGTTTAGTTAGAACCAGAGGTCTGGGGCAGTAAGGGGAACACAGTGACTGTTTCATTGGAGCCAGAGGTCTGGGGCAGTAAGGAGAACACAGTGACTCTTTAATTAGAGCCAGAGGTCTGGGGAAGTAAGGGGAACACAGTGACTGTTTAATTAGAAATAGAGTGTGGGGGCAGAAAGTGGAACACGGTGACTGTTTAATTAAAACCAGAGGTCTGGGGCAGTAAGGGGAACAAAGTGACTGTTTAATTAGAAATAGAGAGTGGGGACAGTAAGAGCAACACAGTGACTGCTTATTTATAAATAGAGCGTGGGGACAGTAAGGGGAACACAGTATCTGTTTAATTAGAAATAGAGAATGGGGACAGTAAGGGGAACACAGTATTTGTTTAATTAGGAATAGAGAATGGGGACAGTAAGGGGAACATAGTGACTGTTTAATTAGAAATAGAGAGTGAGGATAGTAAGGGGAACACAGTGACTGTTTAATTCGAAATAGAGAATGGGGACAGTAAGGGGAACACAGTGAATGTTCAATTAGAACCAGAGGTCTGGGGCAGTGAGGGGAACACCGTGACTGTTTCATTGGAGCCAGAGGTCTGGAGCACTAAGGAGAACATAGTGACTCTTTAATTAGAGCCAGAGGCCTGGGGCAGTAAGGGGAAAACAGTGACTGTTTAATTAGAAATAGAGATTGGGGGCAGTAAGGGGAACACAGTGACTGTTTAATTAAAACCAGAGGTCTGGGCAGTAAGGGGAACACAGCGAATGTTTAATTATAGCCAGAGAGCTCGGGCTGTAAGTGGAACACAGTGACTGTGTATTTATAAATAGAGAGTGGGGACAGTAAGGGGAACACAGTATCTGTTTGATTAGAAATAGAGAATGGGGACAGTAAGGGGAACATAGTGACTTGTTAATTAGAAATAGAGAGTGAGGACAGTAAGGGGAACACAGTGACTGTTTAGTTAGAACCAGAGGTCTGGGGCAGTCAGGGGAACAAAGTGACTGTTTAATTAAAACCAGAGGTCTGGGGCAGTAAGGGGAACACAGTGCCTGTTTAATTATATCCATAGGTCTAGGGCAGTAATGGGAACACGGTGACTGTTTAATTATAGACAGAGGTCTGGGGTAGTAAGGGGAACACAGTGACTGTTTAATTAGAAATAGAGAGTGGAGAGAGTAAGAGGAACACATTGACTGTTTAATTAGAAATAGAGAATGGGGACAGTAAGGGCAACATAGTGACTGTTTAATTAGAAATAGGGAGTGAGGACAGTAAGTGGAATACAGTGACTGTTTACTGAGAACCAGAGGTCTGGAGCAGTAAGGGGAACACAGTGACTGTTTCATTGGAGCCAGAGATCTGGGGCAGTAAGGAGAACAGAGTGACTCTTTAATTAGAGCCAGAGGTCTGGGGCAGTAAGGGGAAAACAGTGACTGTTTAATTAGAAATAGAGAGTGGGGACAGTAAGGGGAACACAGTGACTGTTTAATTAAAACCAGAGGTCTGGGGCAGTAATGGGAACACAGTGACTGTTTAATTAAAACCAGAGATCTGGGGCAGTAATGGGAACACAGTGACTGTTTAATTAAAACCAGAGGTCTGGGGCAGTAATGGGAACAAAGTGCCTGTTTAATTATAACCAGAGGTCTGGGGCAGTAAGGGGAACACAGTGACTGTTTAATTAGAAATAGAGAGTGGGGACAGTAAGGGGAACACAGTGACTGTTTAATTAAAACCAGAGGTCTGGGGCAGTAATGGGAACACAGTGACTGTTTAATTAAAACCAGAGGTCTGGGGCAGTAATGGGAACACAGTGACTGTTTAATTAAAGCCAGAGGTCTGGGGCAGTAATGGGAACAAAGTGACTGTTTAATTATAACCAGAGGTGTGGGGCAGTAAGGGGAACACAGTGACTGTTTAATTAGAAAGAGAGAGTGGGGACAGTAAGAGGAACACAGTGACTGTTTAATTATAAATAGAGAGTGAGGATAGTAAGGGGTACACAGTGACTGTTTAATTCGAAATAGAGAATGGGGACAGTAAGGGGAACACAGTGAATGTTCAATTAGAACCAGAGGTCTGGGGCAGGAAGGGGAACACAGTGAGTGTTTCATTGGAGCCAGAGGTCTGGAGCAGTAAGGAGAACATAGTGACTCTTTAATTAGAGCCAGAGGTCTGGGGCAGTAAGGGGAACACAGTGACTGTTTCATTAGAAATAGAGATTGGTGGCAGTAAGGGGAACACAGTGACTGTTTAATTAAAACCAGAGGTCTGGGGCAGTAAGGGGAACACAGCGACTGTTTAATTATAGCCAGAGAGCTGGGGCAGTAAGTGGAACACAGTGACTGTTTATTTATAAATAGAGAATGGGGACAGTAAGGGGAACACAGTATCTGTTTAATTAGAAATAGAGAATGGGGACAGTAAGGCGAACATAGTGACTGTTTACTTAGAAATAGAGAGTGAGGACAGTAAGGGGAACACAGTGACTGTTTAGTTAGAACCAGAGGTCTGGGGCAGTAAGGGGAACACAGTGACTGTTTCATTGCAGCCAGAGCTCTGGGGCAGTAAGGAGATCACAGTGACTCTTTAATTGGAGCCAGAGGTCTGCGACAGTAAGGGGAACACAGTGACTGTTCAATTAGAAATAGAGAGTGGGCGCAGAAAGTGGAACACAGTGACTGTTTAATTATAGCCAGAGGGCTGGGACAGTAAGGGGAGCACAGTATTTGTTTAATTAGGAATAGAGAATGGGGACAGTAAGGGGAACATATTGACTGTTTAATTAGAAATAGAGAGTGAGGATAGTAAGGGGAACACAGTGACTGTTTAATTCGAAATAGAGAATGGGGACAGTAAGGGTAACACAGTGAATGTTCAATTAGAACCAGAGGTCTGGGGGCAGTAAGGGAAACACAGTGAGTGTTTCATTAGAGCCAGAGGTCTGGAGCAGTAAGGAGAACATAGTGACTCTTTAATTAGAGCCAGAGGTCTGGGGCAGTAAGGGGAACACAGTGACTGTTTAGTTAGAACCAGAGGTCTGGGGCAGTAAGGGGAACACAGTGACTGTTTAATTAGAAATAGAGAGCTGGGACAGTAAGGGGAACACAGTATTTGTTTAATTAGGAATAGAGAATGGGGACAGTAAGGATAACATAGTGACTATTTAATTAGAAATAGAGAATGGGGACAGTAAGGGGAACACAGTGAATGTTTAATTAGAACCAGAGGTCTGGGGCAGTAAGAGGAACACAGTGTTGTTTAATTGGAAATAGAGTGTGGGGACAGTAAAGGGAACATAGTGACTGTTGAAGTAGAAATAGAGAATGGGGACAGTAAGGGGAACACAGTGACTGTTGACGTAGAAATAGAGAATGGGGACAGTAAGGGGAACACAGTGACTGTTGAAGTAGAAATAGAGAATGGGGACATTAAAAGGAACACAGTGACTGTTTAATTAGAGCCAGAGGTCAGGGGCAGTAAGGGGAACACTGTGACTTTATAATTAGAACCAAAGGACAGGGGCAGTAAGGGGAACACAGTGACTTTATAATTAGAAGCAAAGGACAGGGGCAGTAAGGGGAACATAGTGTGTATTTAATTAGAAATAGAGAATGGGGTCATTAAGGGGAACATAGTGACTGTTTAATTAGAAATAGAGAGTGAGGACAGTAAGGGGAACACAGTGACTATTTAATTAGAAATAGAGAGTGGGGGCAGTAAGGGGATCACAGTGACTTTTTAATTAAAACCAGAGGTCTGGGGCAGTAAGGGGAACACAGTGACTGTTTAATTATAGCCAGAGGTCTGGGGCAGTAAGCGGAACACAGTGAATGTTTAATTAAAACCAGAGTCTGGGGCAGTAAGGGGAAAACAGTGGCTATTTAATTAGAAATAGAGAGTGGGAACAGTAAGGGCAACACAGTGACTGTTTAATTAAAACCAGAGGTCTGGGGCAGTAAGTGGAACACAATGACTGTTTAATTATAACCATAGGTCTGGGGCAGTAATGGGAACACAGTGACTGTTTAATTATAGCCAGAGGTCTGGGGCAGTAAGGGCAACACAGTGACTGTTTCATTGGAGCCAGAGTTCTGGGGCAGTAAGGGGAACACAGTGAATGTTTAATTAGAAATAGAGAGTGGGGCCAGTAAGGGGAACACAGTGACTGTTTAATTAGAGCTAGAGGTCAGGGGCAGTAAGGGGAACACAGTGACTTTATAATTAGAACCAAAGGACAGGTGCAGTAAGGGAAACACTGTTACTGTTTAATGACAAATAGGGAGTGGGGGCAGTAAGCGGAACACAGTGACTGTTTAATTAAAACCAGAGGTCTGGGGCAGTAAGGGGAAAACAGTGACTATTTAATTAGAAATAGAGAGTGGGGAAAGTAAGTGCAACACAGTGACTGTTTAATTAGAAATAGCGAATGGGGACAGTAAGGGGAACACAGTGACTGTTTAATTAGAAACAGAGTGGGGGCAGCAAGGGGAACACAGTGACTGTTTAATTAAAACCAGAGGGCTGGGGCAGTAAGGGGAACACAGTGACTATTTAATTAGAAAAATAGAGTGGGGACAGTAAGGGGAACACAGTGACTGTTTAATTAGAACCAGAGGTCTGGGGCAGTAAGGGGAACACTGTGACTTTATAATTAGATCCAAAGGACAGGGGCAGTAAGGGGAACACAGTGACTTTATAATTAGAACCAAAGGACAGGGGCAGTAAGGGGAACATAGTGTGTATTTAATTAGAAATAGAGAATGGGGACAGTAAGGGGAACATAGTGACTGTTTAATTAGAAATAGAGAGTGAGGACAGTAAGGGGAACACAGTGACTATTTAATTAGAACTAGAGCGTGGGGGCAGTAAGGGGATCACAGTGACTGTTTAATTAAAACCAGAGGTCTGGGGCAGTAAGGCGAACACAGTGACTGTTTAATTATAGCCAGAGGTCTGGGGCAGTAAGCGGAACACAGTGAATGTTTAATTAAAACCAGAGTCTGGGGCAGTCAGGGGAAAACAGTGGCTATTTAATTAGAAATAGAGAGTTGGGACAGTAAGGGGAACACAGTGACTGTTTAATTAAAACCAGAGATCTGGGGCAGTAAGTGGAACACAATGACTGTTTAATTATAACCATAGGTCTGGGGCAGTAATGGGAACACAGTGACTGTTTAATTATAGCCAGAGGTCTGGGGCAGTAAGGGGAACACAGTGACTGTTTCATTGGAGCCAGAGGTCTGGGGCAGTAAGGGGAACACAGTGAATGTTTAATTAGAAATAGAGAGTGGGGCCAGTAAGGGGAACACAGTGACTGTTTAATTAGAGCTAGAGGTCAGGGGCAGTAAGGGGAACACAGTGACTTTATAATTAGAACCAAAGGACAGGTGCAGTAAGGGGAACACTGTTACTGTTTAATTACAAATAGGGAGTGGGGGCAGTAAGCGGAACACAGTGACTGTTTAATTAAAACCAGAGGTCTGGGGCAGTAAGGGGAAAACAGTGACTATTTAATTATAAATAGAGAGTGGGGACAGTAAGTGCAACACAGTGACTGTTTAATTAGAAATAGCGAATGGGGACAGTAAGGGGAACACAGTGACTGTTTAATTAGAAACAGAGTGGGGGCAGCAAGGGGAACACAGTGACTGTTTAATTAAAACCAGAGGGCTGGGGCAGTAAGGGGAACACAGTGACTATTTAATTAGAAAAATAGAGTGGGGACAGTAAGGGGAACACAGTGACTGTTTAATTAAAACCAGAGGTCTGGGGCAGTAATGGGAACAAAGTGACTGTTTAATTATAACCAGAGGTCTGGGGCAGTAAGGGGAACACAGTGACTGTTTAATTAGAAATAGAGAGTGGGGACAGTAAGGGGAACACAGTGACTGTTTAATTAAAACCAGAGGTCTGGGGCAGTAATGGGAACACAGTGACTGTTTAATTAAAACCAGAGGTCTGGGGCAGTAATGGGAACACAGTGACTGTTTAATTAAAACCAGAGGTCTGGGGCAGTAATGGGAACAAAGTGACTGTTTAATTATAACCAGAGGTGTGGGGCAGTAAGGGGAACACAGTGACTGTTTAATTAGAAAGAGAGAGTGGGGACAGTAAGAGGAACACAGTGACTGTTTAATTATAAATAGAGAGTGAGGATAGTAAGGGGTACACAGTGACTGTTTAATTCGAAATAGAGAATGGGGACAGTAAGGGGAACACAGTGAATGTTCAATTAGAACCAGAGGTCTGGGGCAGGAAGGGGAACACAGTGAGTGTTTCATTGGAGCCAGAGGTCTGGAGCAGTAAGGAGAACATAGTGACTCTTTAATTAGAGCCAGAGGTCTGGGGCAGTAAGGGGAACACAGTGACTGTTTCATTAGAAATAGAGATTGGTGGCAGTAAGGGAAACACAGTGACTGTTTAATTAAAACCAGAGGTCTGGGGCAGTAAGGGGAACACAGCGACTGTTTAATTATAGCCAGAGAGCTGGGGCAGTAAGTGGAACACAGTGACTGTTTATTTATAAATAGAGAATGGGGACAGTAAGGGGAACACAGTATCTGTTTAATTAGAAATAGAGAATGGGGACAGTAAGGGGAACATAGTGACTGTTTACTTAGAAATAGAGAGTGAGGACAGTAAGGGGAACACAGTGACTGTTTAGTTAGAACCAGAGGTCTGGGGCAGTAAGGGGAACACAGTGACTGTTTCATTGCAGCCAGAGCTCTGGGGCAGTAAGGAGATCACAGTGACTCTTTAATTGGAGCCAGAGGTCTGCGACAGTAAGGGCAACACAGTGACTGTTCAATTAGAAATAGAGAGTGGGCGCAGAAAGTGGAACACAGTGACTGTTTAATTATAGCCAGAGGGCTGGGACAGTAAGGGGAGCACAGTATTTGTTTAATTAGGAATAGAGAATGGGGACAGTAAGGGGAACATATTGACTGTTTAATTAGAAATAGAGAGTGAGGATAGTAAGGGGAACACAGTGACTGTTTAATTCGAAATAGAGAATGGGGACAGTAAGGGTAACACAGTGAATGTTCAATTAGAACCAGAGGTCTGGGGGCAGTAAGGGAAACACAGTGAGTGTTTCATTAGAGCCAGAGGTCTGGAGCAGTAAGGAGAACATAGTGACTCTTTAATTAGAGCCAGAGGTCTGGGGCAGTAAGGGGAACACAGTGACTGTTTAATTAGAAATAGAGATTGGGGGCAGTAAGGGGAACACAGTGACTGTTTAGTTAGAACCAGAGGTCTGGGGCAGTAAGGGGAACACAGTGACTGTTTAATTAGAAATAGAGAGTTGGGACAGTAAGGGGAACACAGTATTTGTTTAATTAGGAATAGAGAATGGGGACAGTAAGGATAACATAGTGACTATTTAATTAGAAATAGAGAATGGGGACAGTAAGGGGAACACAGTGAATGTTCAATTAGAACCAGAGGTCTGGGGCAGTAAGGGGAACACAGTGACTGTTTCATTGGAGCCAGAGGTCTGGGGCAGTAAGGGGAACACAGTGAATGTTTAATTAGAAATAGAGAGTGGGGCCAGTAAGGGGAACACAGTGACTGTTTAATTAGAGCTAGAGGTCAGGGGCAGTAAGGGGAACACAGTGACTTTATAATTAGAACCAAAGGACAGGTGCAGTAAGGGGAACACTGTGTTGTTTAATTGGAAATAGAGTGTGGGGACAGTAAAGGGAACATAGTGACTGTTGAAGTAGAAATAGAGAATGGGGACAGTAAGGGGAACACAGTGACTGTTGAAGTAGAAATAGAGAATGGGGACATTAAAAGGAACACAGTGACTGTTTAATTAGAGCCAGAGGTCAGGGGCAGTAAGGGGAACACTGTGACTTTATAATTAGAACCAAAGGACAGGGGCAGTAAGGGGAACACAGTGACTTTATAATTAGAAGCAAAGGACAGGGGCAGTAAGGGGAACATAGTGTGTATTTAATTAGAAATAGAGAATGGGGTCATTAAGGGGAACATAGTGACTGTTTAATTAGAAATAGAGAGTGAGGACAGTAAGGGGAACACAGTGACTATTTAATTAGAAATAGAGAGTGGGGGCAGTAAGGGGATCACAGTGACTGTTTAATTAAAACCAGAGGTCTGGGGCAGTAAGGGGAACACAGTGACTGTTTAATTATAGCCAGATGTCTGGGGCAGTAAGCGGAACACAGTGAATGTTTAATTAAAACCAGAGTCTGGGGCAGTAAGGGGAAAACAGTGGCTATTTAATTAGAAATAGAGAGTGGGAACAGTAAGGGCAACACAGTGACTGTTTAATTAAAACCAGAGGTCTGGGGCAGTAAGTGGAACACAATGACTGTTTAATTATAACCATAGGTCTGGGGCAGTAATGGGAACACAGTGACTGTTTAATTATAGCCAGAGGTCTGGGGCAGTAAGGGCAACACAGTGACTGTTTCATTGGAGCCAGAGTTCTGGGGCAGTAAGGGGAACACAGTGAATGTTTAATTAGAAATAGAGAGTGGGGCCAGTAAGGGGAACACAGTGACTGTTTAATTAGAGCTAGAGGTCAGGGGCAGTAAGGGGAACACAGTGACTTTATAATTAGAACCAAAGGACAGGTGCAGTAAGGGAAACACTGTTACTGTTTAATGACAAATAGGGAGTGGGGGCAGTAAGCGGAACACAGTGACTGTTTAATTAAAACCAGAGGTCTGGGGCAGTAAGGGGAAAACAGTGACTATTTAATTAGAAATAGAGAGTGGGGAAAGTAAGTGCAACACAGTGACTGTTTAATTAGAAATAGCGAATGGGGACAGTAAGGGGAACACAGTGACTGTTTAATTAGAAACAGAGTGGGGGCAGCAAGGGGAACACAGTGACTGTTTAATTAAAACCAGAGGGCTGGGGCAGTAAGGGGAACACAGTGACTATTTAATTAGAAAAATAGAGTGGGGACAGTAAGGGGAACACAGTGACTGTTTAATTAGAACCAGAGGTCTGGGGCAGTAAGGGGAACACAGTGACTGTTTAATTAGAAATAGAGTGTGGGGACAGTAAAGGGAACATAGTGACTGTTGAAGTAGAAATAGAGAATGGGGACAGTAAGGGGAACACAGTGACTGTTGAAGTAGAAATAGAGAATGGGGACAGTAAGGGGAACACAGTGACTGTTGAAGTAGAAATAGAGAATGGGGACATTAAAAGGAACACATTGACTGTTTAATTAGAGCCAGAGGTCAGGGGCAGTAAGGGGAACACTGTGACTTTATAATTAGATCCAAAGGACAGGGGCAGTAAGGGGAACACAGTGACTTTATAATTAGAACCAAAGGACAGGGGCAGTAAGGGGAACATAGTGTGTATTTAATTAGAAATAGAGAATGGGGACAGTAAGGGGAACATAGTGACTGTTTAATTAGAAATAGAGAGTGAGGACAGTAAGGGGAACACAGTGACTATTTAATTAGAACTAGAGAGTGGGGGCAGTAAGGGGATCACAGTGACTGTTTAATTAAAACCAGAGGTCTGGGGCAGTAAGGCGAACACAGTGACTGTTTAATTATAGCCAGAGGTCTGGGGCAGTAAGCGGAACACAGTGAATGTTTAATTAAAACCAGAGTCTGGGGCAGTCAGGGGAAAACAGTGGCTATTTAATTAGAAATAGAGAGTTGGGACAGTAAGGGGAACACAGTGACTGTTTAATTAAAACCAGAGATCTGGGGCAGTAAGTGGAACACAATGACTGTTTAATTATAACCATAGGTCTGGGGCAGTAATGGGAACACAGTGACTGTTTAATTATAGCCAGAGGTCTGGGGCAGTAAGGGGAACACAGTGACTGTTTCATTGGAGCCAGAGGTCTGGGGCAGTAAGGGGAACACAGTGAATGTTTAATTAGAAATAGAGAGTGGGGCCAGTAAGGGGAACACAGTGACTGTTTAATTAGAGCTAGAGGTCAGGGGCAGTAAGGAGAACACAGTGACTTTATAATTAGAACCAAAGGACAGGTGCAGTAAGGGGAACACTGTTACTGTTTAATTACAAATAGGGAGTGGGGGTAGTAAGCGGAACACAGTGACTGTTTAATTAAAACCAGAGGTCTGGGGCAGTAAGGGGAAAACAGTGACTATTTAATTATAAATAGAGAGTGGGGACAGTAAGTGCAACACAGTGACTGTTTAATTAGAAATAGCGAATGGGGACAGTAAGGGGAACACAGTGACTGTTTAATTAGAAACAGAGTGGGGGCAGCAAGGGGAACACAGTGACTGTTTAATTAAAACCAGAGGGCTGGGGCAGTAAGGGGAACACAGTGACTATTTAATTAGAAAAATAGAGTGGGGACAGTAAGGGGAACACAGTGACTGTTTAATTAGAACCAGAGGTCTGGGGCAGTAAGGGGAACACAGTGACTGTTTAATTAGAAATAGAGTGTGGGGACAGTAAAGGGAACATAGTGACTGTTGAAGTAGAAATAGAGAATGGGGACAGTAAGGGGAACACAGTGACTGTTGAAGTAGAAATAGAGAATGGGGACAGTAAGGGGAACACAGTGACTGTTGAAGTAGAAATAGAGAATGGGGACATTAAAAGGAACACAGTGACTGTTTAATTAGAGCCAGAGGTCAGGGGCAGTAAGGGGAACACTGTGCCTTTATAATTAGAACCAAAGGACAGGGGCAGTAAGGGGAACACAGTGACTTTATAATTAGAACCAAAGGACAGGGGCAGTAAGGGGAACATAGTGTGTATTTAATTAGAAATAGAGAATGGGGACAGTAAGGGGAACATAGTGACTGTTTAATTAGAAATAGAGAGTGAGGACAGTAAGGGGAACACAGTGACTATTTAATTAGAAATAGAGAGTGGGGGCAGTAAGGGGATCACAGTGACTGTTTAATTAAAACCAGAGGTCTGGGGCAGTAAGGGGAACACAGTGACTGTTTAATTATAGCCAGAGGTCTGGGGCAGTAAGCGGAACACATTGAATGTTTCATTAAAACCAGAGTCTGGGGCAGTAAGGGGAAAACAGTGGCTATTTAATTAGAAATAGAGAGTGGGGACAGTAAGGGCAACACAGTGACTGTTTAATTAAATCCAGAGGTCTGGGGCAGTAAGTGGAACACAATGACTGTTTAATTATAACCATAGGTCTGGGGCAGTAATGGGAACACAGTGACTGTTTAATTATAGCCAGAGGTCTGGGGTAGTAAGGGGAACACAGTGACTGTTTAATTATAACCATAGGTCTGGGGCAGTAATGGGAACACAGTGACTGTTTAATTATAGCCAGAGGTCTGGGGTAGTAAGGGGAACACAGTGACTGTTTAATTAGAGCTAGAGGTCAGGGGCAGTAAGGGGAACACAGTGACTTTATAATTAGAACCAAAGGACAGGTGCAGTAAGGGGAACACAGTTACTGTTTAATTACAAATAGGGAGTGGGGGCAGTAAGGGGAAAACAGTGACTATTTAATTATAAATAGAGAGTGGGGACAGTAAGTGCAACACAGTGACTGTTTAATTAGAATTAGCGAATGGGGACAGTAAGGGGAGCACAGTGACTGTTTAATTATAGCCAGAGGTCTGGGGCAGTAAGCGGAACACATTGAATGTTTCATTAAAACCAGAGTCTGGGGCAGTAAGGGGAAAACAGTGGCTATTTAATTAGAAATAGAGAGTGGGGACAGTAAGGGCAACACAGTGACTGTTTAATTAAAACCAGAGGTCTGGGGCAGTAAGTGGAACACAATGACTGTTTAATTATAACCATAGGTCTGGGGCAGTAATGGGAACACAGTGACTGTTTAATTATAGCCAGAGGTCTGGGGCAGTAAGGGGAACACAGTGACTGTTTCATTGGAGCCAGAGGTCTGGGGCAGTAAGGGGAACACAGTGAAAGTTTAATTAGAAATAGAGCGTGGGGCCAGTAAGGGGAACACAGTGACTGTTTAATTAGAGCTAGAGGTCAGGGGCAGTAAGGGGAACACAGTGACTTTATAATTAGAACCAAAGGACAGGTGCAGTAAGGGGAACACAGTTACTGTTTAATTACAAATAGGGAGTGGGGGCAGTAAGCGGAACACAGTGACTGTTTAATTAAAACCAGAGGTCTGGGGCAGTAAGGGGAAAACAGTGACTATTTAATTATAAATAGAGAGTGGGGACAGTAAGTGCAACACAGTGACTGTTTAATTAGAAATAGCGAATGGGGACAGTAAGGGGAACACAGTGACTGTTTAATTAGAAACAGAGTGGGGGCAGCAAGGGGAACACAGTGACTGTTTAATTAAAACCAGAGGGCTGGGGCAGTAAGGGGAACACAGTGACTACTTAATTAGAAAAATAGAGTGGGGACAGTAAGGGGAACACAGTGACTGTTTAATTAGAACCAGAGGTCTGGGGCAGTAAGGGGAACACAGTGACTGTTTAATTAGAAATAGAGTGTGGGGACAGTGAAGGTAACATAGTGACTGTTGAAGTAGAAATAGAGAATGGGGACAGTAAGGGGAACACAGTGACTGTTGAAGTAGAAATAGAGAATGGGGACAGTAAGGGGAACACAGTGACTGTTGAAGTAGAAATAGAGAATGGGGACAGTAAGGGGAACATAGTGAATGTTTAATTAGAAATAGAGAGTGCGGACAGTAAGGGGAACACAGTGACTATTTAATTAGAAATAGAGAGTGGGGGCAGTAAGGGGATCACAGTGACTGTTTAATTAAAACCAGAGGTCTGGGGCAGTAAGGGGAACACAGTGACTGTTTAATTATAGCCAGAGGTCTGGGGCAGTAAGCGGAACACAGTATTTGTTTAATTAGGAATAGAGAATGGGGACAGTAAGGGGAACATATTGACTGTTTAATTAGAAATAGAGAGTGAGGATAGTAAGGGAACACAGTGACTGTTTAATTCGAAATAGAGAATGGGGACAGTAAGGGTAACACAGTGAATGTTCAATTAGAACCAGAGGTCTGGGGGCAGTAAGGCGAACACAGTGAGTGTTTCATTGGAGCCAGAGGTCTGGAGCAGTAAGGAGAACATAGTGACTCTTTAATTAGAGCCAGAGGTCTGGTGCAGTAAGGGGAACACAGTGACTGTTTAATTAGAAATAGAGATTGGGGGCAGTAAGGGGAATACAGTGACTGTTTAGTTAGAACCAGAGGTCTGGGGCAGTAAGGGGAACACAGTGACTGTTTAATTAGAAATAGAGAGTTGGGACAGTAAGGGGAACACAGTATTTGTTTAATTCGGAATAGAGAATGGGGACAGTAAGGATAACATAGTGACTATTTAATTAGAAATAGAGAATGGGGACAGTAAGGGGAACACAGTGAATGTTCAATTAGAACCAGAGGTCTGGGGCAGTAAGGGGAACACAGTGACTGTTTCATTGGAGCCAGAGGTCTGGGGCAGTAAGGGGAACACAGTGAATGTTTAATTAGAAATAGAGAGTGGGGCCAGTAAGGGGAACACAGTGACTGTTTAATTAAACCAGAGGTCTGGGGCAGTAAGGGGAACACAGTGACTGTTTAATTATAGCCAGAGGTCTGGGGCAGTAAGCGGAACACATTGAATGTTTAATTAAAACCAGAGTCTGGGGCAGTAAGGGGAAAACAGTGGCTATTTAATTAGAAATAGAGAGTGGGGACAGTAAGGGCAACACAGTGACTGTTTAATTAAAACCAGAGGTCTGGGACAGTAAGTGGAACACAATGACTGTTTAATTATAACCATAGGTCTGGGGCAGTAATGGGAACACAGTGACTGTTTAATTATAGCCAGAGGTCTGGGGCAGTAAGGGGAACACAGTGACTGTTTCATTGGAGCCAGAGGTCTGAGGCAGTAAGGGGAACACAGTGAAAGTTTAATTAGAAATAGAGCGTGGGGCCAGTAATGGGAACACAGCGACTGTTTAATTAGAGCTAGAGGTCAGGGGCAGTAAGGGGAACACAGTGACTTTATAATTAGAACCAAAGGACAGGTGCAGTAAGGGGAACACAGTTACTGTTTAATTACAAATAGGGAGTGGGGGCAGTAAGCGGAACACAGTGACTGTTTAATTAAAATCAGAGGTCTGGGGCAGTAAGGGGAAAACAGTGACTATTTAATTATAAATAGAGAGTGGGGACAGTAAGTGCAACACAGTGACTGTTTAATTAGAAATAGCGAATGGGGACAGTAAGGGGAACACAGTGACTGTTTAATTAGAAACAGAGTGGGGGCAGCAAGGGGAACACAGTGACTGTTTAATTAAAACCAGAGGGCTGGGGCAGTAAGGGGAACACAGTGACTACTTAATTAGAAAAATAGAGTGGGGACAGTAAGGGGAACACAGTGACTGTTTAATTAGAACCAGAGGTCTGGGGCAGTAAGGGGAACACAGTGACTGTTTAATTAGAAATAGAGTGTGGGGACAGTAAAGGGAACATAGTGACTGTTGAAGTAGAAATAGAGAATGGGGACAGTAAGGGGAACACAGTGACTGTTGAAGTAGAAATAGCGAATGGGGACAGTAAGGGGAACACAGTGACTGTTTAATTAGAAACAGAGTGGGGACAGTAAGGGGAACACAGTGACTGTTTAATTAGAACCAGAGGTCTGGGGCAGTAAGGGGAACACAGTGACTGTTTAATTAGAAATTGAGTGTGGGGACAGTAAAGGGAACATAGTGACTGTTGAAGTAGAAATAGAGAATGGGGACAGTAAGGGGAACATAGTGAATGTTTAATTAGAAATAGAGAGTGCGGACAGTAAGGGGAACACAGTGACTATTTAATTAGAAATAGAGAGTGGGGGCAGTAAGGGAATCACAGTGACTGTTTAATTAAAACCAGAGGTCTGGGGCAGTAAGGGGAACACAGTGACTGTTTAATTATAGCCAGAGGTCTGGGGCAGTAAGCGGAACACAGTATTTGTTTAATTAGGAATAGAGAATGGGGACAGTAAGGGGAACATATTGACTGTTTAATTAGAAATAGAGAGTGAGGATAGTAAGGGGAACACAGTGACTGTTTAATTCGAAATAGAGAATGGGGACAGTAAGGGTAACACAGTGAATGTTCAATTAGAACCAGAGGTCTGGGGGCAGTAAGGGGAACACAGTGAGTGTTTCATTGGAGCCAGAGGTCTGGAGCAGCAAGGAGAACATAGTGACTCTTTAATTAGAGCCAGAGGTCTGGGGCAGTAAGGGGAACACAGTGACTGTTTAATTAGAAATAGAGATTGGGGGCAGTAAGGGGAACACAGTGACTGTTTAGTTAGAACCAGAGGTCTGGGGCAGTAAGGGGAACACAGTGACAGTTTAATTAGAAATAGAGAGTTGGGACAGTAAGGGGAACACAGTATTTGTTTAATTAGGAATAGAGAATGGGGACAGTAAGGATAACATAGTGACTATTTAATTAGAAATAGAGAATGGGGACAGTAAGGGGAACACAGTGAATGTTCAATTAGAACCAGAGGTCTGGGGCAGTAAGGGGAACACAGTGACTGTTTCATTGGAGCCAGAGGTCTGGGGCAGTAAGGGGAACACAGTGAATGTTTAATTAGAAATAGAGAGTGGGGCCAGTAAGGGGAACACAGTGACTGTTTAATTAGAGCTAGAGGTCAGGGGCAGTAAGGGGAACACAGTGACTTTATAATTAGAACCAAAGGACAGGTGCAGTAAGGGGAACACTGTTACTGTTTAATTACAAATAGGGAGTGGGGGCAGTAAGCGGATCACAGTGACTGTTTAATTAAAACCAGAGGTCTGGGGCAGTAAGGGGAAAACAGTGACTATTTAATTAGAAATAGAGAGTGGGGACAGTAAATGCAAAACAGTGACTGTTTAATTAGAAATAGCGAATGGGGACAGTAAGGGGAACACAGTGACTGTTTAATTAGAAACAGAGTGGGGGCAGCAAGGGGAACACAGTGACTGGTTAATTAAAACCAGAGGGCTGGGGCAGTAAGGGGAACACAGTGACTATTTAATTAGAAAAATAGAGTGGGGACAGTAAGGGGAACACAGTGACTGTTTAATTAGAACCAGAGGTCTGGGGCAGTAAGGGGAACACAGTGTTGTTTAATTGGAAATAGAGTGTGGGGACAGTAAAGGGAACATAGTGACTGTTGAAGTAGAAATAGAGAATGGGGACAGTAAGGGGAACACAGTGACTGTTGAAGTAGAAATAGAGAATGGGGACAGTAAGGGGAACACAGTGACTGTTGAAGTAGAAATAGAGAATGGGGACATTAAAAGGAACACAGTGACTGTTTAATTAGAGCCAGAGGTCAGGGGCAGTAAGGGGAACACTGTGACTTTATAATTAGAACCAAAGGACAGGGGCAGTAAGGGGAACACAGTGACTTTATAATTAGAACCAAAGGACAGGGGCAGTAAGGGGAACATAGTGTGTATTTAATTAGAAATAGAGAATGGGGACAGTAAGGGGAACATAGTGACTGTTTAATTAGAAATAGAGAGTGAGGACAGTAAGGGGAACACAGTGACTATTTAATTAGAAATAGAGAGTGGGGGCAGTAAGGGGATCACAGTGACTGTTTAATTAAAACCAGAGGTCTGGGGCAGTAAGGGGAACACAGTGACTGTTTAATTATAGCCAGAGGTCTGGGGCAGTAAGCAGAACACAGTGAATGTTTAATTAAAACCAGAGTCTGGGGCAGTAAGGGGAAAACAGTGGCTATTTAATTAGAAATAGAGAGTGGGGGCAGTAAGGGGATCACAGTGACTGTTTAATTAAAACCAGAGGTCTGGGGCAGTAAGGGGAACACAGTGACTGTTTAATTATAGCCAGAGGTCTGGGGCAGTAAGCAGAACACAGTGAATGTTTAATTAAAACCAGAGTCTGGGGCAGTAAGGGGAAAACAGTGGCTATTTAATTAGAAATAGAGAGTGGGGACAATAAGGGCAACACAGTGACTGTTTAATTAAAACCAGAGGTCTGGGGCAGTGAGTGGAACACAATGACTGTTTAATTATAACCATAGGTCTGGGGCAGTAATGGGAACACAGTGACTGTTTAATTATAGCCAGAGGTCTGGGGCAGTAAGGGGAACACAGTGACTGTTTCATTGGAGCCAGAGTTCTGGGACAGTAAGGGGAACACAGTGAATGTTTAATTAAAACCAGAGGGCTGGGGCAGTAAGGGGAACACAGTGACTTTATAATTAGAACCAAAGGACAGGTGCAGTAAGGGGAACACTGTTACTGTTTAATGACAAATAGGGAGTGGGGGCAGTAAGCGGAACACAGTGACTGCTTAATTAAAACCAGAGGTCTGGGGCAGTAAGGGGAAAACAGTGACTATTTAATTATAAATAGAGAGTGGGGACAGTAAGTGCAACACAGTGACTGTTTAATTAGAAATAGCGAATGGGGACAGTAAGGGGAACACAGTGACTGTTTAATTAGAAACAGAGTGGGGGCAGCAAGGGGAACACAGTGACTGTTTAATTAAAACCAGAGGGCTGGGGCAGTAAGGGGAACACAGTGACTACTTAATTAGAAAAATAGAGTGGGGACAGTAAGGGGAACACAGTGACTGTTTAATTAGAACCAGAGGTCTGGGGCAGTAAGGGGAACACAGTGACTGTTTAATTAGAAATAGAGTGTGGGGACAGTAAAGGGAACATAGTGACTGTTTAATTAGAAATAGAGTGTGGGGACAGTAAGGGGAACACAGTGACTGTTGAAGTAGAAATAGAGAATGGGGACAGTAAGGGGAACACAGTGACTGTTGAAGTAGAAATAGAGAATGGGGACATTAAAAGGAACACAGTGACTGTTTAATTGGAGCCAGAGGTCAGGGACAGTAAGGGGAACACTGTGACTTTATAATTAGAACCAAAGGACAGGGGCAGTAAGGGGAACACAGTGACTTTATAATTAGAACCAAAGGACAGGGGCAGTAAGGGGAACATAGTGTGTATTTAATTAGAAATAGAGAATGGGGACAGTAAGGGGAACATAGTGACTGTTTAATTAGAAATAGAGAGTGGGGGCAGTAAGGGGATCACAGTGACTGTTTAATTATAGCCAGAGGTCTGGGGCAGTAAGCGGAACACAGTGAATGTTTAATTAAAACCAGAGTCTGGGGCAGTAAGGGGAAAACAGTGGCTATTTAATTAGAAATAGAGAGTGGGGACAGTAAGGGCAACACAGTGACTATTTAATTAAAACCAGAGATCTGGGGCAGTAAGTGGAACACAATGACTGTTTAATTATAACCATAGATCTGGGGCAGTAATGGGAACACAGTGACTGTTTAATTATAGCCAGAGGTCTGGGGCAGTAAGGGGAACACAGTGACTGTTTCATTGGAGCCAGAGGTCTGGGGCAGTAAGGGGAACACAGTGACTGTTTAATTAGAAATAGAGTGTGGGGACAGTAAAGGGAACATAGTGACTGTTGAAGTAGAAATAGAGAATGGGGACAGTAAGGGGAACACAGTGACTGTTGAAGTAGAAATAGAGAATGGGGACAGTAAAGGGAACACAGTGACTGTTGAAGTAGAAATAGAGAATGGGGACAGTAAGGGGAACACAGTGAATGTTTAATTAGAAATAGAGAGTGGGGCCAGTAAGGGGAACACAGTGACTGTTTAATTAGAGCTAGAGGTGAGGAGCAGTAAGGGGAACACAGTGACTTTATAATTAGAACCAAAGGACAGGTGCAGTAAGGGGAACACTGTTACTGTTTAATTACAAATAGGGAGTGGGGGCAGTAAGCGGAACACAGTGACTGTTTAATTAAAACCAGAGGTCTGGGGCAGTAAGGGGAACACAGTGACTGTTTAATTATAGCCAGAGGTCTGGGGCAGTAAGCGGAACACAGTGAATGTTTAATTAAAACCAGAGTCTGGGGCAGTAAGGGGAAAACAGTGGCTATTTAATTAGAAATAGAGAGTGGGGACAGTAAGGGCAACACAGTGACTGTTTAATTAAAACCAGAGATCTGGGGCAGTAAGTGGAACACAATGACTGTTTAATTATAACCATAGGTCTGGGGCAGTAATGGGAACACAGTGACTGTTTAATTATAGCCAGTGGTCTGGGGCAGTAAGGGGAACACAGTGACTTTCATTGGAGCCAGAGGTCTGGGGCAGTAAGGGGAACACAGTGAATGTTTAATTAGAAATAGAGAGTGGGGCCAGTAAGGGGAACACAGTGACTGTTTAATTAGAGCTAGAGGTCAGGGACAGTAAGGGGAACACAGTGACTTTATAATTAGAACCAAAGGACAGGTGCAGTAAGGGGAACACTGTTACTGTTTAATTACAAATAGGGAGTGGGGGCAGAAAGCGGAACACAGTGACTGTTTAATTAAAACCAGAGGTCTGGGGCAGTAAGGGGAAAACAGTGACTATTTAATTACAAATAGAGAGTGGGGAAAGTAAGTGCAACACAGTGACTGTTTAATTAGAAATAGCGAATGGGGACAGTACGTGGAACACAGTGACTGTTTAATTAGAAACAGAGTGGGGGCAGCAAGGGGAACACAGTGACTGTTTAATTAAAAACAGAGGGCTGGGGCAGTAAGGGGAACACAGTGACTATTTAATTAGAAAAATAGAGTGGGGACAGTAAGGGGAACACAGTGACTGTTTAATTAGAACCAGAGGTCTGGGGCAGTAAGGGGAACACAGTGACTGTTTAATTAGAAATAGAGTGTGGGAACAGTAAAGGGAACATAGTGACTGTTGAAGTAGAAATAGAGAATGGGGACAGTAAGGGGAACACAGTGACTGTTGAAGTAGAAATAGAGAATGGGGACAGTAAGGGGAACACAGTGACTGTTGAAGTAGAAATAGAGAATGGGGACATTAAAAGGAACACAGTGACTGTTTAATTAGAGCCAGAGGTCAGGGGCAGTAAGGGGAACACTGTGACTTTATAATTAGAACCAAAGGACAGGGGCAGTAAGGGGAACACAGTGACTTTATAATTAGAACCAAAGGACAGGGGCAGTAAGGGGAACATAGTGTGTATTTAATTAGAAATAGAGAATGGGGACAGTAAGGGGAACATAGTGACTGTTTAATTAGAAATAGAGAGTGAGGACAGTAAGGGGAACACAGTGACTATTTAATTAGAAATAGAGAGTGGGGGCAGTAAGGGGATCACAGTGACTGTTTAATTAAAACCAGAGGTCTGGGGCAGTAAGGGGAGCACAGTGACTGTTTAATTATAGCCAGAGGTCTGGGGCAGTAAGCGGAACACATTGAATGTTTAATTAATACCAGAGTCTGGGGCAGTCAGGGGAAAACAGTGGCTATTTAATTAGAAATAGAGAGTGGGGACAGTAAGGGCAACACAGTGACTGTTTAATTAAAACCAGAGGTCTGGGGCAGTAAGTGGAACACAATGACTGTTTAATTATAACCATAGGTCTGGGGCAGTAATGGGAACACAGTGACTGTTTAATTATAGCCAGAGGTCTGGGGCAGTAAGGGGAACACAGTGACTGTTTCATTGGAGCCAGAGGTCTGGGGCAGTAAGGGGAACACAGTGAATGTTTAATTAGAAATAGAGCGTGGGGCCAGTAAGGGGAACACAGTGACTGTTTAATTAGAGCTAGAGGTCAAGGGCAGTAAGGGGAACACAGTGACTTTATAATTAGAACCAAAGGACAGGTGCAGTAAGGGGAACACAGTTACTGTTTAATTACAAATAGGGAGTGGGGGCAGTAAGCGGAACACAGTGACTGTTTAATTAAAACCAGAGGTCTGGGGCAGTAAGGGGAAAACAGTGACTATTTAATTATAAATAGAGAGTGGGGACAGTAAGTGCAACACAGTGACTGTTTAATTAGAAATAGCGAATGGGGACAGTAAGGGGAACACAGTGACTGTTTAATTAGAAACAGAGTGGGGGCAGCAAGGGGAACACAGTGACTGTTTAATTAAAACCAGAGGGCTGGGGCAGTAAGGGGAACACAGTGACTATTTAATTAGAAAAATAGAGTGGGGACAGTAAGGGGAACACAGTGACTGTTTAATTAGAACCAGAGGTCTGGGGCAGTAAGGGGAACACAGTGACTGTTTAATTAGAAATAGAGTGTGGGGACAGTAAAGGGAACATAGTGACTGTTGAAGTAGAAATAGAGAATGGGGACAGTAAGGGGAACACAGTGACTGTTGAAGTAGAAATAGAGAATGGGGACAGTAAGGGGAACACAGTGACTGTTGAAGTAGAAATAGAGAATGGGGACAGTAAGGGGAACATAGTGAATGTTTAATTAGAAATAGAGAGTGCGGACAGTAAGGGGAACACAGTGACTATTTAATTAGAAATAGAGAGTGGGGGCAGTAAGGGGATCACAGTGACTGTTTAATTAAAACCAGAGGTCTGGGGCAGTAAGGGGAACACAGTGACTGTTTAATTATAGTCAGAGGTCTGGGGCAGTAAGCGGAACACAGTGAATGTTTAATTAAAACCAGAGTCTGGGGCAGTAAGGGGAAAACAGTGGCTATTTAATTAGAAATAGAGAGTGGGGACAGTAAGGGCAACACAGTGACTGTTTCATTAAAACCAGAGGTCTGGGGCAGTAAGTGGAACACAATGACTGTTTAATTATAACCATAGGTCTGGGGCAGTAATGGGAACACAGTGACTGTTTAATTATAGCCAGAGGTCTGGGGCAGTAAGGGGAACACAGTGACTGTTTGTTGTAGAGAGTAGAAATAATATATAGACTTAGGCATTAGGCACCTGCTGGATATTTAAAACTCACATTAGCTTAAATGGACACACACATAAAATGGCTGCCCAGGCATAATGGGAAATCAGGTAGTCAAACTATGAACTGTTGAACGTTCACTGACCGAGCAATAACCCTGTGAGGCCCACTGTAGGAATGCCTGGGAAGACAGAGATAAGAAGGAAACCATCTCCTGTGAACAAGGCCATAAACCAATTAATTCCCCAGGAAGAAAGATAAGAGGGAAACCATTTGCTGTAAACAAGGCTATATACCAATTATTTCTCCCAGATGAAAGAACTAGGGAGAGAACCTATAAAGCCATCGATCAGCCCAAGCTGACAATAACCGAACATATGGTTCCCTGGATACTAGGAGAATTCTATTGGGTTAAAAGAACCTATATGTAATCTATAATCGTTGTGATTGGCTTGTGTCCAGCCGTGATGGGCTGTGTAACTGTAGTAAACTGTTTTGTAACTGTTGTGAAACATATAAAGGTACATGTAACTCTTTGTTCTGTGAAGAGAAACCTGGATACGGTCCTGAGTTTTTCCTTCCCGCTGAGCGTAATAAAAGCTGCTTCAGCATTGGAACCGACCCTGAGTGTTGAGTGATTCTTCTAAGAAAACACTAACGCTAACAATGGCGTAGTCGACGGGATTTCCCGGAGTCGCTGGACGCCCTTGGAAAAAACCCGGGTGAGTATAAAAAACAATTTTTAAGTATAAAGGGTGCGGAAGGTGGAAGCTGGTTGATCGACATGAGGAGACGGTCTAATATCTCAAACGCCTAGCCTGAGCCTGAATTAAGAGGACTTTTGTCCCACGTGACGGCCAGGAACCAAGTAGGCGTAGGGAACACACTTAGACCGTGGGATCGTGATACCGAGAGACATCTTCCGGACCCAGTAGTGTAATTTGAAATACCCCGGGGTAGAACCAAGCGGTGTACAGCGGCTAACGGAATCCAAACCTGTGAACAGGGTCGGACCAACGGGCTGAGCGGTGGTAGGTAGTCGTTAAGGATACGTAGAGCACTGTGGGAATTGCTTAAACGCGTTTTTAAGAATTGTATAAGTTTGTGTAACAGCAGAACTTGTGACCTGACAGTAGCCAAGAGACAGTTTACTACAAGTCGCGCTAGAAAGAAAGCGGACCTCTGAGAGTAGATTCCTAACGGTACTAGTCCTACCCAGGAATGGCCATGAAAACAAGTAAACTCGAGTGGGGACCAGAAGGGTCGCTTACCCGCCACCTGGCGGAAAAACAAAAGAAGCTAATTGAAAAAAATGATTAAAGCAGGGTGGAATCCTCAGGAATTAGTTATGTGAGGAATTATTTAGATAAAAACTACGAATTCCCTGAAAGGTCATGGATCCAAAAATAGAGCCGGCCAAAACAAGAAGAGAGACTGTTGTAAATCGTTGAGTGAGAAGTGTCTGTGTGATTTTTGACTGCAGAATGAATTTTTTTATGTTTTCATGTTCCGAAAGCCTGGTTGGAAGAGGAATGCAAGTGTCTGTTTATTTTAGAAACAGAGTGAAAGTCTTTTTTTAAACCCTTTGTAATGTTGTCCTGTATGTGGGAAGTTTTAAGACATTTAAGTTAGAAACGCAGGTGTGGATTTATTCGGATGATAAGTTACGGAGCTAGGAAAATAAACAAATAAAGAATAGGTATGTTAAGCAAAATATTTATTTGACATGCTCACTTACTTGCCGAAAGAAAACATGCAATGATTGATTGGGTTGAAAGACATAAATTTGGTCTCGGAATGAGATAAAGAATGCTTAAAAAAAAAAGAGAGCTTCTAAAAAAAATGTTTTAAATAAAGATTGAAATTACAAAGTTTGAATTGGGATTTTGAGATATTCAGAGAAGGCACAGGAAATACTGAGGTGGATTTAAAAAAAAAAGAAAAAGATTAAATTAAATCTGATCAGGTCAAACTCCTGGGCAAGTGGCGAGCTATCTGCGAAGGTGTAAAAGGAACTTTTGGAAAATGTTAAAAAACAGCAAGCTTTAGTAACGACTTTGAAACTGGAGCATTTTGAGATAACGAAAGGCAGCACTCAAACTCTCAAAGCTGGTCTCCATTCCAGTTATGGAGAAAAAGAAAAAGATAAAGACGCCACTTTGAAAGTAAACAAATGATTTTAAATTAACAACTTTATGGAGTTACGAACCCTCCGTGTAAAATACAAAACCTAATTTGAAGAAAGGAAAAAAAAGATCTAACGGACTAAATGGAAAAAGACATAACTTACTAAATACTAGTTGATGTTTGCTGTGAAAAAGATATTGGTTTAATTAGAAGAGAAAAAAAATTGGAATAAGTAAAAAACACTCTACATGGATTCGAATTTTCAATTATGAAAAAGTTTCAATGCAGTTTGAAAAGATTTCCAAAATGGACAGTGTTTATCAAAAAAGTCCCGAACAGTCTAAACAAGCAGGAGGGTTTTGAAGATAACGAGGAGAAAGAGAGAAATAAAAAAAAACAGAATTGAATTTCAGTAAACAAAATTGCTATTGTATGTGTGGTCTTGTTTTAAAACAATTTAAAAAAAAAAATTCTTTGGCAAGTACTTGAATTAGAAGTTAAGATAACATTGGAGTTTACTCTAATGATTTATGCTGTTTTTAACGGATTCCTAATTTCGAAGCCAGTTTTGAAGGCACAAAGACTTTTTTTTTCAGATGATTACGTGAAGTCACGTAATGACATCAGGTCTTCTTACAAACCTGGAAAGGAGTTAACCCTTTCCATTGACAGCCGTTTTATACTGAACATTATTAATTTGGATTTCTTAATAGGGAAAAAAAAAAGACTCACCTAACAGAGGAAACAAAAATAAAAACAGAACTAGCTTATGTAATAATACTTGCCTGATACAATAAAGAAATAGATATTCAATAAAAAAAATTGAAGAGTTAAAAGCGAAGATAAACAGGCTGGAAGAGATAACGGGACTAGACGGATAGTGCAGTGCGCAGCCATAGCACCGTCACCTCTGGCAATAGAGCCAATGTACCCCACGGTGGGTAGGTGTAGTCCACAAACCCAACCTAATGGTAAAGCAGACAGCGATGTTTGGAGGAATAGCTTTGGCCTTGGTCATAGGAGTTTGGGTAATATTTAAGTGAGTAAAGACACGGGCGCACGCCCTACAGATTCAGCTCGAAATGGTTCGATTATAACCTTGTGCTTCTGATTTTGCAGGGTGACAGGGACTCTCGTAGAGCAAAAAACTTAACCCCTGGTGACGACCAGGCCGTCTGTTTAAAATTACAGATAATACTTACCGGAATGGGAATACGAACGGCGCTACTCGTAATCTGGATAGCCCTGCGACATGCACGTACCCTGGGCAACACCGACGGACAGCAGAGCACGCTGGAAATAAACAACTATATGAACTATGGAGTCTTGTTTAATTTAACGGCCGGAATGTGCATCCCAGCAGCCAAGGACTGGAGCAAGGACAGGACTTATTTTAATGCATGGTTACAAGTGAATCCTAATAAGAATCCTAATAAGAATAAGAGTATGTGTACAGTGCTCCACGGGTATAAGGAGCAGATGCATTAAACGGAGGGATGTCAAAGGGCCTGATGAATGTACTTTCGGCATAATTTGCGCGCCTCCGGGACAATCCCAGCAATCAGTCATCCGCAAGAAGGGAGTGGGGCTGTGTGGGTATTACGAGGAGGTGGGGGCGGCTGCAATATCATTGTATGTATGTTTCTCACCCCCTCCGACACCGCGCCCCATAAGAATCACTACATTGCCCGAGGAACTGCCTTGCCCCATAACTACAAAGGGACCAGAGAATGGGATTGTAATGTACAGCGAGGGGGAACTGTTGTATGATAATGTTAGACATGAAATTGTGCCTGTTCTGATCAATATTTCAGGCATCAAGATGCTGGAGTACGGTACAGAACAGTCAAGGAAGATGTACAATGTATTAAGTAAAGTTGTAATGCAGCAGGCTGCCGATGCAATGGGTGCCAGTAGGTTCCGGGGACAGGGGTTAGCCCCAGGATGAAGAGGGAAATAGTTAATGATGTTGCTACCGTTTTCAATACAGAGACCTCCGTAGTGAACTCGATAGACATACAAGGATTAAATGAAAGGGTGGAACAGCTTAGAGGGGTGATGAAGGGGTTATTGGAGAGGGTGGAGCAAACCCAGGAAGACCAGGCCAACCTAGGAAAGGAGGGTGCCAAAATCCAGTTGGATGGCATCTCAGTCCTGGAAGCTCACGCTAAAACCATCAATCACCTCATTGATAGAGAACAAGAAGATACAATAAAGCAAAGACAGGGGCAACTCTGTCATGCTTATGGTCTGTGGATGGTGGGACAGATCCGCCACAACCTCGACCAGATCCAACGCGGGGAAGTACCCGATTGGATAGACAGTTCACATTTGGCTCAGTTGGCGAACCAAAGGGGGACACTGGATAATTGTACTCTGAAGGGACTGACCCGAGTATACCCCGCAATTCCAGATTGCCAGATGGGTAGGACTACCGGGATAGGGATAGTCCTGTTGATCCCTATAGCAACGCCAGACTCAGGGCCGTTCCCCTTATACCAACTAGAGAATATCGGGGTAATACGGGAAAATGTCTCCATATGCTACTACCTAACCACCACCTCTGCCGTTCGTCGAAACAACATACTTACTGGGATTTCCCTAGCAGATTGCAAGCAGAGGGGGGAAATCACAGTATGCCCTCACCCGGTGGGCCGAGGGGAGCTAGACGAGTGCGGGTTTAACCGAACCAACGGGTGTGTACTAGAAATAGTGCCCGCACACATGCACTTCGCGAGGGCAGGCTACGGAGGGAGGGGAAGATACTGCGTCTCTACCACAGAGCGTTCATACCAGTATAATGACCTGCAGTGCCCTATACCGCAGCCAAACTTTTGCTTTACACCACTACGACCTGTCGCGATCGGGCAAGCGCATATCACCCAGGTTAGGCGCCGGAAGTCCGAAGTTATTGAAGTAACTGATCAGCTCCATGATCATTTACAGGATTATGATGAGCCAGATCATGGTCCCTATCCCACATCTAACCGAAGTATTACGGGAGTTAAGGCTCAGAGTGGGGCAATCCGTAAAAATCTATCACCAGCTACAAACTAAAATCAAAGAACTGGAAGAAGATACCGAGGTAGACTTACAAAGTCAGAGTTGGTAGAGAAAGGTCTGGGACTGGGGAATAAATGTGAACATCCACCCATGGATCCGAATTATTTCACACACACTGGTCGGTATACAATTAATCTTAGCAATAACATGGGGCGTGATGGCCTGCCAGGGATGCAGGCGCCACAAACGGCGGAAACGGACTAATCACCGTTCCCTGGATATTAAACAAGCCTGTTTGATAAGGGGACGGGAGGAGCTAGCCTTTGTTAATTTGATTTAAGCAACCGGAACTCCTGAAACCGCGTGACTGGCCAGCACATTGAGGCAAGGAATACCATGCCGTGCACAAATATCAGATAAAGGCAGTATTTCGGTTAAAAGGGGACTAGGACTAGTCCCTTTACTGAAAGGGGGAATTGTTGTAGAGAGTAGAAATAATATATAGACTTAGGCATTAGGCACCTGCTGGATATTTAAAACTCACATAAGCTTAAATGGACACACACATAAAATGGCTGCCCAGGCATGATGGGAAATCAGGTAGTCAAACTATGAACTGTTGAACGTTCACTGACTGAGCAATAACCCTGTGAGGCCCACTGTAGGAATGCCTGGGAAGACAGAGATAAGAAGGAAACCATCTCCTGTGAACAAGGCCATAAACCAATTAATTCCCCAGGAAGAAAGATAAGAGGGAAACCATTTGCTGTAAACAAGGCTATATACCAATTATTTCTCCCAGATGAAAGAACTAGGGAGAGAACCTATAAAGCCATCGATCAGCCCAAGCTGACAATAACCGAACATATGGTTCCCTGGATACTAGGAGAATTCTATTGGGTTAAAAGAACCTATATGTAATCTATAATCGTTGTGATTGGCTTGTGTCCAGCCGTGATGGGCTGTGTAACTGTAGTAAACTGTTTTGTAACTGTTGTGAAACATATAAAGGTACATGTAACTCTTTGTTCTGTGAAGAGAAACCTGGATACGGTCCTGAGTTTTTCCTTCCCGCTGAGCGTTATAAAAGCTGCTTCAGCATTGGAACCGACCCTGAGTGTTGAGTGATTCTTCTAAGAAAACACTAACGCTAACACTGTTTAATTAGAAATAGAGTGTGGGGACAGTAAGAGGAACACAGTGAATGTTTAATTAGAAATAGAGGGTGGGGGCAGGAAGGGAAACACAGTGACTGTTTAATTAGAAATAAAGAATGGTGACAGTAAGAGGAACACAGTGACTGTTTAATTAGAGCCAGAGGTCAGGGGCAGTAAGGGGAACACAGTGGCTTTATAATTAGAACCAAAGGAGAGGGGCAGTAAGGGGAACACAGTGACTTTATAATTAGAACCAAAGGACAGGGGCAGTAAGGGGAACACAGTGACTGTTTAATTAGAAATAGAGAGTGGGGACAATAAGGGGAACATAGTGACTGTTTAATTAGAAATAGAGAGTGAGGACAGTAAGGGGAACACAGTGACTGTTGAATTAGAAATAGAGAGTGGGGGCAGTAAGGGGAACACAGTGACTGTTTAATTATAGCGAGAGGTCTGGGGCAGTAAGGGGAACACAGTGACTGTTTAATTATAGCCATAGGTCTGGGGCAGTAATGGGAACACAGTGACTGTTTAATTATAGCCAGAGGTCTGGGGCAGTAAGGGGAACACAGTGACTGTTTAATTAGAAATAGCTAGTGGGGACAGTAAGAGGAACACAGTGACTCTTTAATTAGATATAGAGAGTGGGGACAGTCAGGGGAACACAGTGTCTGTTTGTTGGCGTTGCGGAGTTGGAGCTGAGGGTAGATTCACTCTGGAGCATCCACGATGCTGAGAATGACGTGAGTAGCACGTGTAGCGAGTTGGTCTTACCGCAGGAGAAGGGTCCACAGCCAGATAGGGAATGGAAGACGAGCAGGAAGAGTAGTGCAAGGAAGGGAGTGCTGGGGTCCCCTGTGGTCATCCCCCTGCAAAATAGATACACCGCTTTGAGTACTGTTGGGGGGGATGACTCATCAGGGGAGGGCAGCAGCAGCCAAGTTCATGGCACCGTGGCTGGCTCCGTTGCACAGAAGGGCAGGAAAAAGAGTGGGAGAGCGATAGTGCTAGGGGATTCAATGGTGAGGGGAATAGATAGGCGTTTCTGCAGCCGCAACCGAGACTCCAGGATGGCATGTTGCCTCCCTGGTGCAAGGGTCAAGGATGTCTCGGATCGGGTGCAGGACATTCTGAAAAGGGAGGGAGAACAGCCAGTTGTCGTGGTGCACATTGGTACCAACGACATAGGTAAAAAAGAGATGAGGTCCTACGAAACGAATTTAAGGAGCTAGGAGCTAAATTAAAAAGTTGGACCTCAAAAGTTGTAATCTCGGGATTGCAACCAGTGCGACGTGCTAGTCAGAGCAGGAATTGCAGGATAGTGCAGATGAATACGTGGCTTGAGCAGTGGTGCAGCAGGGAGGGATTCAAATTCCTGGGGCATTGGAACAGGTTCTGGGGGAGGTGGGACCAGTACAAACCGGACGGTCTGCACCTGGGCAGGACCGGAACCAATGTCCGAGGGGGAGTGTTTGCTAGTGCTGTTGGCGAGGAGTTAAACTAATATGGCAGGGGGATGGGAACCAATGCAGGGAGACAGAGGGAAACAAAAAGGAGACAAAAGCAAAAGACAGAAAGGAGATGAGGAAAAGTGGGGGGCAGAGAAACCCAAGGCAAAGAACAAAAAGGGCCACTGTACAGCAAAATTCTAAAAGGACAGAGTGTTAAAAAAACAAGCCTGAAGGCTTTGTGTCTTAATGCAAGGAGTATCCGCAATAAGGTGGATGAATTAACTGTGCAAATAGATGTTAACAAAAATGATGTGATTGGGATTACGGAGACGTGGCTCCAGGATGATCAGGGCTGGGAACTCAACATCCAGGGGTATTCAACATTCAGGAAGGATAGAATAAAAGGAAAAAGAGGTGGGGTAGCATTGCTGGTTAAAGAGGAGATTAATATAATAGTTAGGAAGGACATTAGCTTGGATGATGTGGAATCTATATGGGTAGAGCTGCAGAACACCAAAGGGCAAAAAACGTTAGTGGGAGTTGTGTACAGACCTCCAAACAGTAGTAGTGATGTTGGGGAGGGTATCAAACAGGAAATTAGGGGTGCATGCAATAAAGATGCAATAATGGGTGACTTTAATATGCACATAGATTGGGCGAGCCAAACTGGAAGCAATACGGTGGAGGAGGATTTCCTGGTGTGCATAAGGGATGGTTTTCTAGACCAATATGTCGAGGAACCAACTAGGGGGGAGGCCATCTTAGACTGGGTGTTGTGTAATGAGAGAGGATTAATTCGCAATCTCATTGTGCGAGGCACCTTGGGGAAGAGTGACCATAATATGGTGGAATTCTGCATTAGGATGGAGAATGAAACAGTTAATTCAGAGACCATGGTCCAGAACTTAAAGAAGGGTAACTTTGAAGGTATGAGGCGTGAATTGGCTCGGATAGATTGGCGAATGATACTTAAGGGGTTGACTGTCGATGGGCAATGGCAGACATTTAGAGACTGCATGGATGAACTACAACAATTGTACATCCCTGTCTGGCGTAAAAATAAAAAAGGGAAGGTGACTCAACCGTGGCTATCAAGGGAAATCAGGGATAGTATTAAAGCCAAGGAAGTGGCATACAAATTGGCCAGAAATAGCAGCGAACCCGGGGACTGGGAGAAATTTAGAACTCAGCAGAGGAGGACAAAGGGTTTTATTAGGGCGGGGAAAATGGAGTACGAGAAGAAGCTTGCAGGGAACATTAAGGCGGATTGCAAAAGTTTCGATAGATATGTAAAGAGAAAAAGGTTAGTAAAGACAAACGTAGGTCCCCTGCAGTCAGAATCAGGAGACGTCATAACGGGGAACAAAGAAATGGCAGACCAATTGAACAAGTACTTTGGTTCGGTATTCACTCAGGAGGACATCAACAACCTTCCGGATATAAAAGAGGTCAGAGGGTCTAGTAAGGAGGAGGAACTGAGGGAAATCTTTATTAGTCGGGAAATTGTGTTGGGGAAATTGATGGGATTGAAGGCCGATAAATCCCCAGGGACTGATGCACTACATCCCAGAGTACTTAAGGAGGTGGCCTTGGAAATAGTGGATGCATTGACAGACATTTTCCAACATTTCATTGACTCTGGATCAGTTCCTATCGAGTGGAGGGTAGCCAATGTAACCCCACTTTTTAAAAAAGGAGGGAGAGAGAAAACAGGGAATTATAGACCGGTCAGCCTGACCTCAGTAGTGGGTAAAATGATGGAATCAATTATTAAGGATGTCATAGCAGTGCATTTGGAAAATGGTGACATGATAGGTCCAAGTCAGCATGGATTTGTGAAAGGGAAATCATGCTTGACAAATCTTCTGGAATTTTTTGAGGATGTTTCCAGTAAAGTGGACAAGGGAGAACCAGTTGATGTGGTATATTTGGACTTTCAGAAGGCTTTTGACAAGGTCCCACACAAGAGATTAATGTGCAAAGTTAAAGCACATGGGATTGGAGGTAGTGTGCTGACGTGGATTGAGAACTGGTTGTCAGACAGGAAGCAAAGAGTAGGAGTAAATGGGTACTTTTCAGAATGGCAGGCAGTGACTAGTGGGGTACCGCAAGGTTCTGTGCTGGGGCCCCAGCATTACATTGTACATTAATGATTTAGGCGAGGGGATTAAATGTAGTATCTCCAAATTGCGGATGACACTAAGTTGGGTGGCAGTGTGAGCTGCGAGGAGGATGCTATGAGGCTGCAGAGCGTCTTGAATAGGTTAGATGAGTGGGCAAATGCATGGCAGATGAAGTATAATGTGGATAAATGTGAGGTTATCCACTTTGGTGGTAAAAACAGAGAGACAGACTATTATCTGAATGGTGACAGATAGGGAAAGGGGAGGTGCAACGAGACCTGGGTGTCATGGTACATCAGTCATTGAAGGTTGGCGTGCAGGTACAGCAGGTGGTTCAGAAAGCAAATGGCATGTTGGCCTTCATAGCGATGGGATTTGAGTACAGGGGCAGGGAGGTGTTTCTACAGTTATACAGGGCCTTGGTGAGGCCACACCTGGAGTATTGTGTACAGTTTTGGTCTCCTAACTTGAGGAAGGACATTCTTGCTATTGAGGGAGTGCAGCGAAGATTCACCAGACTGATTCCCGGGATGGTGGGACTGACCTATCAAGAAAGACTGGATCAACTGGGCTTGTATTCACTGGAGTTCAGAAGAATGAGAGGGGACCTCATAGAAACGTTTAAAATTCTGACGGGTTTAGACAGGTTCGATGCAGGAAGAATGTTCCCAATGTTGGGGAAGTCCAGAATCAGGGGTCACAGTCTAAGGATAAGGGGTAAGCCATTTAGGACCGAGATGAGGAGAAACTTCTTCACCCAGAGAGTGGTGAACCTGTGGAATTCTCTACCACAGAAAGTAGTTGAGGCCAAATCACTAAATATATTCAAAAGGGAGTTAGATGGAGTCCTTACTACTCGGGGGATTAAGGGGTATGGCTAGAAAGCAGGAAAGGGGTACTGAAGTTGCATGTTCAGCCATGAACTCATTGAATGGCGGTGCAGGCTAGAAGGGCTGAATGGCCTACTCCTGCACCTATTTTCTATGTTTCTATGTTTCTATGTTTCTACTTAGAAATAGAGAATTGGGACAGTAAGGGGAACATAGTGACTGTTTAATTAGAAATAAAGAGTGAGGACAGTAAGGGGAGCACAGTGACTGTTTAATTCGAAATAGAGAATGGGGACAGTAAGGGGAACACAGTGAATGTTTAATTAGAACCAGAGGTCTGGGACAGTAAGGGGAACACAGTGACTGTTTAATTAAAACCAGAGGTCTGGGGCAGTAAGGGGAACACAGTGACTGTTTAATTATAGCCAGAGGGCTGGGGCAGTAAGGGGAACACAGTGACTGTTTAATTAGAAATAGAGAGTGGGGACAGTAAGGGAAACACAGTGACTGTGTAATTAGAACCAGAGGTCTGGGGCAGTAAGGCGAATACAGTGACTGTTTAATTAGAAATAGATAGTGGGGACAGTAAGGGGAACACAGTGACTGTTTAATTAGAGCCAGAGGTCAGGGGCAGTAAGCGGAACACAGTGACTTTATAATTATAGCCAGAGGTCTGGGGCAGTAAGGGGAACACAGTGACTGTTTAATTATAGCCAGAGGTCTGGGGTAGTAAGGCGAACACAGTGACTGTTTAATTACAAATAGAGAGTGGGGACAGTAAGAGGAACACAGTGACTGTTTAATTAGAAATAGAGAGAGGGGATAGTAAGGGGAACACAGTGACTGTTTAATTAGAAATAGGGAATGAGGACAGTAAGGGGAACATAGCGACTGTTTAATTAGAAATAGAGAGTAAGGACAGTAAGGGGAACACAGTGACTGTTTAATTACAAATAGAGTGTGGGGACAGGAAGAGGAACAAAGTGACTGTTTAATTAGAAATAGAGAGTGGGGATAGTAAGGGGAACATAGTGACTCTTTAATTAGAAATAGAGAATGAGGACAGTAAGGGGAACATAGCGACTGTTTAATTAGAATTAGAGAGTGAGGACAGTAAGGGGAACACAGTGACTGTTTAATTCGAAATAGAGAATGGGGACAACAAGGGGAACACAGTGAATGTTTAATTAGAACCAGAGGTCTGGGGCAGTAAGGGGAACACAGTGACTGTTTAATTAGAACCAGAGGTCTGGGGCAGTAAGGGGAGCACAGTGACTCTTTAATTAAAACCAGAGGTCTGGGGCAGTGAGGGGAACACAGTGAATATTTAATTAGAAATAGAGAGTAAGGGCAGTAAGGGGAACACAGTGACTGTTTAATTAAAACCAGAGGTTTGGGGCACTTAGGGGAACACAGTGACTGTTTAATTATAGCCAGAGGGCTGGGGCAGTAAGGGGAACACAGTGACTGTTTAGTTTGAAATAGAAATTGGGGGCAGTAAGGCGAACACAGTGACTGTTTAATTATCGCCAGTGGGCTGGGGCAGTCAGGGGAACACAGTGACTGTTTAGTTAGAAATAGAGAGTGGGGACAGTAAGGGGAACACAGTGACTGTTTAATTAGAAATAAATATTGGGGGCAGTAAGGGGAACACAGTGACTGTTTAAATAGAAAGAGAAAATGGGAAAAGTTAGTGGAACGCAGTAAATATTTAAGTCGAAACAAAGAGGGGAAGTTAGGGGAATGCTGCAGCTGGTTTATTAGAAATAGGGACATGGTGTGGCAGATAAACCATTTATTTAGAAATAGAGTACATGGGAAGATTTTAACAGTTTCATAACAAATAGAGAAACGGGACTGTCAGGGTTTCATATTAACTCATTCATTATAAATAGAGAAAGTCAAGGCAACACGTCAACAGTTTAATTAGAACCAGGGGCAATGAATGTATGGGATGGAGTGTGACAGATAATGTAATCGTAAACTTTGATTTCTATTATACCTGTACATAATGGATGATATGGTCCATTGCACCTCGGCTTCTCATGACGGCATCTGCTTGCAGATCCTTCGCTGCCTGACGGAATTAAAACCTCTGCCTGTTGCCAGTTGGGCTTAAATATTGTTGCACGTTCAATGAGAATGTACCTATTGCATAAAACTGCCCACAACACACTCGCACTTTCCCCAGGAGCTAGTTGCCAGCTGGACTGGCAGAGCCTTGGATGCACAGCGGCCTGCCACCATGTTGAGTGTGGTTTTGTGGAATCTCAGGAAAAAGTGGAATGTTAAAGTGAGACGGGTAATGTGTCCACTTAATCACAATTAATAAATTTAGTCCATTGACATTTAAAGTACTGAGGCTATTGTTAGAGGGAGGTTTTCAATAAGGTTCTTCAACATTGAAGTGAGGTGGTATAGGTATGTTGAACACACAGTACATGCAATAGTACTTAAACTCACATTTAAAAGTGCACACTGCATCCACTTCTGATGATGGTTGTTTGATGGCTCAAATGTGTCACCGTTCTGAGCTGAGTATCTTAGGCTTTTAAAATGTCTACTATTCATTACAAACCGCTATTTTCTTTAAATTGCTCTCATTCCCCCACCACACAATTCTATATTATATAATTGTATAATAGTTAAAATTCAACGCAATATAAAGAAAATTAAATTACATATCTGTTATCAATCACAATAGTTTTCTTGCTAAACAAGCTGTTTTCCCCATTGGTCTAAGAAGTAAAATAAGAACATAACAAAATAAGAAATAGGAGCAGACTAGGCCATCAGGCCCCTCGAGCCTGCTCTGCCATTCAATAAGTTCATGGCTGATCTGATCATGGACTCATCTCCACTTCCCTGCCTGCTCCGCATAACCCCTTATCGCTTTATCGTTCAAGAAACTGTCTATTTATGTCTTAAATTTATTTAATGTCCCAGCTTCCACAACTCTCTTAGGCAGCGAATTCCACAGATTCACAATGCTCTGAAAGAATAAATTTCTCCTCAACTCAGTTCTAAATGGGCGGCCCGTAATTCTAAATTCATGCCCTCTAGTTCTAGTCTCCCCCACCAGTGGAAACATCCTCTTTGCATCCACCTTGTCATGTCCCCTGATAATCTTACACGTTTCTATAAGATCACCTCTCATTCGTCTGAATCCAATAAGTAGAGGCCCAACCTAATCAACTTTTCCTCATAAGTCAACCACCTCATCCCTGGGATCAACCTAGTGAATCTTCACTGAATTGCCTCCACAGCAAGTATATTCTTTCGTATATATGGAAACCAAAACTGCACGCAGTATTGTAGCTGTGGCCTCACCAATACTCTGTACAGCTGTAACAAGACTTCCCTGCTTTTATATTCCATCCCCTTTTCAATAAAGGCCAGGATTCCATTGGCCTTCCTGATCACTTGCTGTACCTGCATACTATCCTTCTCTGTTACATGCACAAATACCCCCAGGTCCCGCTGTACTGCAACACTTTGCAATATTTCTCCATTTAACAAATAACTTTCTCTTTGATTTTTTCTGCCAAAGTGCATGCCTTCACACTTTCCAACATTACACTCCATCTGCCAAAATTTTGCCCACTCACTTAGCCTGTCTATATCCTTTTGCAACTTTTTTATGTCCTCCTCACACATTGCTTTTCATCCTATCTTTGTATCGTTAGCAAACTTGGCTTCGTTACACTCAGTCCCTTCTTCCAAGTTGTTAATATAGATTTTAATAGTTGGGGTCCCAGCACTGATCCCTATGGTACCCCACTCATTACTGATGCCAACCAGAGAATGAACAATTTATCCTGACTCTCTGTTTTCTGTTTGTTCGCCAATCTTCTATCCATGCTAATAGATTACCCCCAACCCCGTGAACTTTTATCTTATGCAGTAATCTTTTGTGTGGCGCCTTGTCAAATGCCTTCTGGAAGTCCAAATACATCACATCCACTGGTTCCCCTGTTATCCACCCCGTTCGTTACATCCACAAAGAATTCCAGCAAATTTGTCAAACATAACTTCCCCTTCATAAATCCATGCTGACTCTGCCTGACCAAATTTTTCTTTTCCAAATCTCCTATTACTGCTTCTTTAATAATGGACTCCAACATTTCCCAACCGCAGATGTTAGGCTAACTGGTCTATAGATTACTGCTTTTTGTCTGCCTCCTTTTTTGAATAGGGGCATTACATTTGCAGTTTGCCAATCTGCTGGGACCTCCCCAGAGTCCAGGGAATTTTAGTAAATTACAACCAATGCTTCCACAATCACCGCCGCTACTTCTCTTACGACTCGAGGATGCAAGCCATCAGGTCCAGGGGATTTATCTGCCTTTAGTCCCATTATCTTACTGAGTACCACCTCCTCAGTGATTGTGATTGTGTTAAGTTCCCCCCACCCCCGCTCCCCAACCCCCTATAGCCCTTTGACTATCCGCTTTAGCAATATTGTCCGTGTCCTCTACCGTAAAAACTGATACAAATACTTGTTTAGAGTTTCTGCCATCTCCATGTTCCCCATTACTAATTCCCCTGTTCGTCCTCAAAGGGACCAACATTTACTTTAGCGACTCTTTTTCTTTTTATATACCTGTATAAACTCTTGCTATCTGTTTTTATATTTTGTGCTAATTTACTTTCATAGTCTATCTTCCCTTTCTTAATAATTTTTTTTGTCATTTTTTGCTGGCTTTTAAAAGCTTCCAAATCTTCTGTCCTCCCACTAGTTTTGGCCGCTTTGTATGTCCTTGTTTTTAATTGGATACCGTCCTTTATTTCTTCAGTTGCTTTATAATCTTAGCTCGTTTGCTTATCGATAGTTTCACTCTTGATCAATATAATTGCAATCCTACCAAGTAAAACGTTGAATTATGAGTCTTGCTTTGTTTATGTTTCATTGATGTCAATAAAAATGCTGATGTGTGCCCAGATGTTTTCCCTTGCAGACCAACAGCATCCCACACGTTCTGAAATGATTAACTTTCTCTGAGATTTATCAATCTGTATACAGTTAATTAAATCTCTTAGTCTTTAATCCTGCAGTAAGCCTTGACCAATCAGCCAAGTGGCACTTTCGAGTGATGTATACTTCCCTACTTAACATGCAAAGGCTAAAGATTGGCATTACTGCAATATAAAGAGAAACCAATACAGCATAACATTATCACAGTTCACGGCAGTCTGATTAATCCTTTCCTTACTATGCCTCCTCTGTTGACATTAGAATACTTAAGGCTATCACGAAACAACATCTCATCATTATCATATATCTATCTCCACTCTTACACAGATCTCCACCCTTTGGCTTTACAGATGTGCTCACTCTCTCGAGCCACATTAACCATTTCATGCAATGGTGTTGTCAGCGTGACTGATCATGTTTTGGAACCGTTCCTCAGGACAGATTCTTCATGCATATCACATGCTGGTTGCTTCAAGCACCACACATTATTTCTGCACATACTACAATGGGCCGATAATTGCGGTCTCGCCGGGTCCATGCAAAGTGTGCACGGTCTCAGAGAGGCCTCACAAAAGCCAGATTTCAGGGAGTAATATGCATGCACCGAAAACCGGCTTTTCCGGTCTGTCAAAATATCTCTAGACAAATGGAATGCATTCGCGGGAGAAGGACATCCACGTGGTAGAGATTGCCCAACTCATGCCCAGCGAATCTCCTTCAGACTTTTACATCTAGTAAAAGCAGGTGCATAGTTTACATTTTACCAGCGTAACACTTTTAAAACATAGAACATTTAATTTAATCATTCATTTTTATGTTAAAAACCCTGTCCATTAAGGTAAGTTTATTTTTAGCCCGATTAAAACACAACAAAATCCCCAAAAGTTTTTTCTAAAACATTTAATTACATTTAATATCAATAATTTTTAAGTATGTGAAGTGTTTTTTTTATTTTTTTGCACTGTGTTTCTTATTTTAAGGGTTATTCTCATTGATAGTAATGGGAACTCGTACGAAGGAAGTTCCCATTTATATCAGTGAGAATTCTAGATAGTGATTTGTGTTCCAGGCCCACGTGATTGCAAAATAGACGTCTGTACGTGAAAGTCATATCTGCGTGCAAAGTGAATGAGGGCCTCAGACCAGCCTCAGAAGGCCTCAGAACCTACGTTTCTCTGGGACGAACAGGTAGTTTTGTAGATTTGTTTCGGGTCGGATTCATTCATCCGAAGGAAGACTCCAACCGCAACTCCCCCTGCCCGCCAATATATTAAGATCAGGCAGCACCAAATATCTCATACAAGCCATAGCTGCCCTTTTTGGTGACCTATAAATGGATGCGGGATCTGGGCATGTTTGACTGGAATCTCCTCTTGAATGTCCTGATTTTTTTTAGTGATCAAGCTATCAAATACATTCTTCCCACTGTTCAGGACAAGCAAGGACACAACCATCTCCACAAGGAAGGTATCAATTAACAATTTTAGCTACACTTTTCTAACTTTTAATAGATTGTGCATTAATAGCATGCTGATATCATTTGTCCAGTAGTACACAGGTGATTTACTTTAAGAAGGGATGGGACAGGGCAGGTAAAAGCAGGCTACTTCCATTAGTTGTGGAATCTGTAAAGAAGTGCATGGATTAAAGAATAAATGTAAGCGATTGATTATTGATAGTTGGAGAACCCTCTTACAGGGAGAGTTGTGGCATAGTGGCGATAACCGAGTCAGAAAATATGTCAATCTTCAAGATTAAATTGAGAAGGTCATTAAAGAAATGTAGGTTGAAGGGATTTTGAGACAGAGCCGATAAAATAGATTGAAAATATTGTTTAGCGTGTTCGGAAAACGCCGATGAGGACTGGTTGGGTCGACTGGGTAATTCCCGTGTTTGAACATTTCAACATTGCGATGATCAGTTGAGATGTTTCGCAAATATCTGTGAACAAAGATGCCTAAGGCCACATTGAGGAGTCAAGTTCCTACTGTCTCCATCATTAGACACTGATCAGGAGACAGGGCTCTGTTATATTGGTCCAGGAGACAATGAGGGCGGAGTCTGATGGGGGACTAGCGCGTGCAACATTAAGAGCAAGATTAGAGAATGACAAATAACCCCTTCTGGATGCGTACAAGGTGCATATGCACCTTTAAGGACCGCACAAGTTTCGGGTTTTTGTTTGACAGCGCATGCGGAGAAATCTGGAACATGCAATCCATCATGCATCTGCTTGACAAATCATCCACATCCTCTAGAAGAGGGTATGGACAGGCAGAGATTTGAACTATTTCTCCAACCGCTGCCCATCTAATGCCCTTGAAATTCGTACGCTTGATAAGAGTAGACATAAGGCCTGCTTTTACCAGCGTAAGGGTAATACATATTTTTAAAAATTTATTATTTAAACATTAAAGCGGCTGTAAAATAAGTTACATTTACTTTGAGACCCTTAAAAACATTTAAGTTAATTTTTCAAAAATAAAATTTAGGTTTTGTATGTTTAATTAATTAAATTGTAATTTAACTAATTTTAAATATATTATTTGTGTTTATTTGTTATGTGAATGTGCTTTTATGTGATACCCATTCATGCTTATGGAGTTTGAATCCCTTATGCATGAATGGGAATTATCCTCGTTCATTGGTTGGGCCGGCCCACATATTCCAGGGGCGCTTGCAAACCGCTTGTGTTCCTGGGATTCGTGGGCCTTTACTCATGGCTATTCATTGAGGCCCAGGAACGTGAGTCTCCGTGGATCCAGGATCATCACGTAGGTTCGTAGATTTTTTGCAGTTTGGAGACACTAAATGAAAAGTTAGCTGTTAGTTAAACTTAACAACACATTCCAGTCCCTGCAGGGAGGTCGTTAACGCTGACGTCCGCATGTCTACTCCACTGCTGAAGCTCAGTCATGACTGTTTTTGCATAGTCTAACATAGTATTTACAGCATAGAAACAGAACATTCCTCCCAACGGTTAATTCCGGTGTTTATGTACCACAGGAGCCTCCTCCCACCCTTCTTCCTTTAACCCCATCAACATATCCTTTTCTCCCTTTCTCCCCCAATGCTTATCCGGCTTCCCTTAATTGCATTTATTCTATTCGCTTGAACTGCTCTATATGATAGCGATTTCTACATTCACACCAGTCTCTGGGTAAATAAGTTTCTCCTGAATTCCCTATTGGAAATATTAATGAATATCCCATATGTATGGCCCTTAATTCTGGTCTCGCCGCAAGTGGAAACACCTTCTCTAATCTACCCTATCAAACCGTTTTATAATCTTAAAGACCTCTATAAAGTCACCCTGCAGCCTGATCAAACTTTCCTGGTAGATATAATACGTAGTTCTGGTCAGTCGTTTTTGCACCTTCTAGAGCGCTTGCATACCCTTTTTATACTATGGAGACCACCTCTATGCTCAGTACTCCACGTACGGTCTAACCACGTTTCCATGCATTTCAACATAACTTCTCTGTTTTCCATTCTATCCCCATAGAAATGAACCCCAGTGCTTGGTTTGTTTTTTTATGGCTTTGTTAATCTGTGCCATTTGTGAGTCTTGTTATTGCTGATAACGGAGCTTTTGACTGGTCATAGCAAACAACATCTTTTCAAGTAGTCTAAAACATCAACTTGCATTTATAGGAAATCTCTTTGAATCTTGAAAGCTGTTTCAGCGGGATCGAGAATGTTCAGCCGGGGAAAGCAGCAGACTTCACATGTATGGCAGAAAGTGGGAGAAATGCTTTCTGATACCTGTTCATTATCATAAAAACAAACCATTTTCGTCTGAACAGAAAGACGGCCATTTTAAACTGGATCACCTGCTGTAATTTAGCTCTAGTTAGGACAGGTTACATTGGTTCTATTCTTTATTTTTTAATCAATGTCCGAATCAATGTCCAAGGAGATTTCACCACGTTCTTCAGCTCTTCCCTGAATTTAGTTTGAGTAGTTGCATAGATACACGTGTTTGTACATGAACTCAAATACATGAGCATATATGCGGTTTCTACGGCGATGTATGCAGCAGCTGTATAATCACCTCGGTAATCCGCCGTGTTCCACAGTCCGGTAGCTAAAGGACTAACTGTAGCTGATAGCCACAACACTATAAAACTGCCTGATACACTGAACAATAAAATAATAGATTTCCTTCGGTTCTCCATCTCGGGATCACTCTGATTCTCACTGCTGTGAGTCCGGAGTCCCCTGCGGGCTCTACTGGCCATTAAAATACGTCTGACTGTCAAGCAATTAAGCAGTAATATCAGAGCAAACGGAAACAATGTCGTTAATACAATTTGTATCCATATGAATCCGACGCCTGCAGGCGTACCAAAAAAGTCAATTCTGGGGCGACAACCCCAATGAATATTGTTAATTATTCGTTCAAATTTATACGCAAACAAATATGGGATACTCTGGAAATAGATTAGGACAGTGGCCGTTGTTATAGCCGCGGCTGCCGTTCTCACTGTACAATACTTTGTTTTAAAGTTTTGACAACATATAACTACAAATCGGTCAACTGTGAACAAGATTGTAAACCACACCGACAGATTTAGGTTGGTAGATGATGTAAACAATTAACTTACAAATGACAGTGTAGTTCAGGACGGAATGTGGAAAGTGATATGTACAAATGTGATACACTATTACATTGAAGATCATGACCAGTAGATCTGCTGTTGCCATGGCCACCATGTAGACAGAGACAAATATCGAAAGGCCGCAGTTTCCTCGGGAGAGGATCACGATTGTCAGTAGGTTCGCTGTAAGAGAGAGGGACAAGAGGTCAGTAACAGCGCACTCAGGTGTATCTTACAGCATATTTTAGGGAGATGTTAAGATGTCGTCCTATTACATTTTTATAAAGTCGAGTGGTGATGACATGTGGTGCAAAGTATTACATCATTGCACACTCAATATCGAGGGACTGAGAACCCGCAGTCCAACACACTGCAGTCAGACTTTCTCCTCTACATTGGGGGAGACCAAATGCAGATTGGTTGACTGCTTTGCGGAAAATCTCTGTTCAGTCCGTAAGCATGACCCCGAGCTTCCGGTCGCCTGTAACTATAACTTTCCGCTCCACTCCCACTCTGACCTCTCCGTCCTCAACCTTCTACACTGTCCCAATGAAGCTGAAGGCAAGCTCTAGGAACTACACCTCATCTTTTCTTTAGGCACTTTACAGCCTTCTGGACCCAACATCGAGTTCAACAATTTCAGACCAAAATCTCTCCCTATACTTTGCTCCCTTTCCTCGCTTTTTTAACAATACCTTTCCCCCTCCTTTATTTATATTTGATTCCCTCTGTTTTCCATGGTAGCTGGCAATTATTCCGCCATTCACACCCCATCTACGATCATATTTTGTTTCCTAACTTGTGCTATTACCATCCAATTCAGCCCATCATTCTCTTTGTTTCTCAAAGCCCTTCTGCATTCCACTCTATCATATAACCTTCCATTTTGTTCTTTCCACCTAGCCCCTCCTCCCCTTTTCAGGGCCCCAGCACTTCTTTCAGAATCTGTTACTTTTCGAACTATTGCCTGTTCTGACGAAGGGCCATCGACCTAAAACGTTAAGTCCGTTTCTTTCTCCAAAGATGCTGCCTGACCCGCTGAGATTTCCAGTATTTTCTGTTTTTACTTCAGTCATACATCTCTCCCGATCGTTATTCCAATCGCTATCGCCCCTGACGCCAGTTTGAGGCTCTATACACATTCTAACTTTGCGTTCCAAGCCAAGTTGCAGTACTTCGCAGGGGTGGTACAGTTACAGATCAAAGCCCCTAAAAGTGGATCTTGGATCGTTCTGTAACTTGTTCATATTCGAGAGACAATAATGAAGCGGATTCCCTTAGCTACATCCAAGCACATATTTCAAAGCAGTGTGGAGCGCTTAACCAATCCCACCATGAGGCTGGTACCGTGTGATGCAAGGAGCCAGTTTTATAAGGTACTACCGCAAGGATTATTCGATGGGATTTTACATTGAATTTCATCGGTTTTATTGGCCAAGTGGGTCCCAGGAGTGGCATCGGGTGTCAGCTGTATTAAATATAATTTCAAACAATTGCTAGAAATATATCACTTCAAAAAAGTATCCAGCTGAGACAAACATTAACTTTAAGTCAAAACTCCGTGCTTTTTCTATTTACAATCGCCCGGAGGGAGCTGTTCGGTAACAGAGCAGGAACTCGTGGAGCCACGAAGGTTCTTGGCAGCCGAGGGAATGGTAGCAGCTCCCTCAGCGGCAATTATTGCTGCAAATATCATTCTCAATGATATTTGCAGCAAAGGCACATGTTGGATGATTACTATGGCTACTAAGCTGTAGTGAACTATGTACTGTTCGAGCGGTCGGGGCCTCAGCCTGCCCTCCATCAGTATACGGAGCAAATTTGAGCTCCGGCACCCACGCATCAGCAACCAGAACAGCGCCTCAGCGGCCGGGCGGATTCTGAGGATTCCCTCTGATATTCACCGAATTCTCCCAGTGGATCAATGACTGCAATGAAGGAATTCTCGGAATCTGTTTTCTAATCATTAACAGTGACGTTGTCAAAAGCTGTTAGGCAACACGATATATTGACTTACCGGGAACACCGAATGTTGCGAGAAAAGGATAGTAAATGTCCACAAACTGCAGAATTGTTGGCCGTGCCATTTTGTGGAAGAATATCTGACTGCTGTCCGGCTTCACGATTCTGACTGTAGTTCTTCTGAGATCCGTTATCGCTCGTCCTTTATAGGACAATCGGTGCCCCTGAGAGAAAATCAGGTTATACAATAATTGGCGTTAGTTCCAGTCACTTAACAAACAAGGCTAGATTTTCCACTGCAGCGCGGCCGGACGCCTATGGGGAAATTGTACAACTCCGCTAGTGAACCTCCATCCATTAAATCAATGAACGGAAAATAAACCGAGAGGGAACTTACCCTCAGGGAAAGATCCCTCCCGCATTCTACATTAGGTTATTGGGGCCTCATCTTACTTCAGTGAACGCTGTACATAATTACAATTGCTTTGTATTGTGATTATGAATCGGCTTCAACATTGCTGGTGTGCCCCTATACTAACATTACTGGAGATGACGCTTCTCTAAAATTACTGGTTGTGATTCTAACATTACTGGTGGTGACCGTACTGTAACATCACAGGTGGTGAAGCTACTCTAACATTACTGGTGGTGATCTTACTCGAACATTACTGATGGTGGCTCCACTCTACAATTACTGTTGGTGGTCCTACACTAACATTATTGGAGATTACGCTACTTTAAGATTACTGGTTGTGATTCTAACATTACTGGTGGTGGCTCCACTCTACAATTACTGGTGGTGGCCCTACAATAACGTTATTGGTGATGACTCTACACTTCCATTACTGGTGAAGATTCTACTTTTCTGTTAATGGTGCAGATTCTACACTGACCATAATGTTATTGACCCTAATCTAACATTAATAATATTGAGCCTAGCCTAGCATTATTGACCCAACTACAAACTTATTGGTGCTGATTCTACTCTGACATTACTGGTGTTGAATCTACTCCAACATTAGTGGTGGTGAACCAACTATAAAGTTACTAGTGGTGACCCTAATCTAACATTACTGATTATGGTCCTACTCTAACATTACTGCTGATGACCCGACGCTATTATTACTGATTTTGAGCCGACTATTACATTACTGATGATGACCCCTTTCCAAACTTATTGTTGGTGACCCTGCTCCACCATACTTGTGGTGACGCTGTTCTTACACTCTAAAGTACTGCTGGTTAACCTAAACTAAGATTACTGGTTTTGTCCCTACACTAACATTACTGGTGGTGATCGAACGCCAATATGACTGGTGTTGAAACTACTTTAACATTATTGGTGGTGACTCTACTCTAACATTACTGATGGTAACTCAACTCTATCATTTTGGTGTTGACTGTACGATAACATTACAGGTGCTGATCTTACTCTAACATAACCGGTGGTCACATAGAAACATCGAAATTTACAGTGCAGTAGGATGCTATTTCATCCCATCGTGTCCACGCCGGCCAACAAAGAGCCACACGGCCCTTGGTCAGCAGCCCTAAATGTTACATATAAACCTATAAACAATGACGGAAAGACAAAAAGCAACCAGCCCAACCACCCCACCTTGCACAACGACGACAACTCTTGAACGGAAACATGCTACACTCCACCCAACCGGAGCTATGTGATCTCCTGGGAGAGGCAAAAAACAGATTAAAAACCCAGGTCAATTTAGGGAGAAAAATATCGGAAAATTCCTCTCCGACCCATCCAAACGATCGAAACTAGTCCAGGAGATCACCCTGGTCATATGCTATTCCCTGCATCACTTAACTTTATATCTGCGCCGTCCAACAAAAGGTCATCCACTCTAATCCCAAATACCAGCTCGAGGTCCATAACCCTGCAGGTTACGGCACTTTAAGCGCTCATCAAACCATCTCCTAAAAGTGGTGAGGGTTTCTGCATCCACCACTGTTCCAGGTAGCGAGTTCCTGATCCCCACAACCCTCTGTGTAAAGTAGCCCCTCCTCAAATCCCCTCGAAACCTTCAACCAACCACCTTAAATCTATGCCCTCTCGTAATAGACCTGTCCATCAATGGAAATAGCCCTTTACTCTCCACTATGTGCAGGCCCCTCAATATTTTGCACACCTCAATGAGGTCTCCTCTCAACCTTCTCTGTTCCAATGAGAACAAACCTAGCCTATCCAATCTGTCTTCATAACTAGGATTCTCCATTCCAGAAAGCATCCTAGTAAATCTCCTCTGCACCATCTCTAGTGAAGGAAGGTAGGAAATAAGAGGTAGGAAGTAAAGGGTAATGATTAATGGATGTTTTTATGATTGGAAGGATGTTTCCAGTGGGGATCCGCCGGGCTCTATAATGGGACCCTTGCTTTTTGTGGATTATATATACGATTTAGATGTGAATATAGGGAGCATGATTATAAATTTGCAGACGACACTAAAATTGGTTGTGTGGTTGATAATGAAGAGGAAAGTGATGGACTACGTGAGAATATCAAACTACTAGTCAGGTGGGAAGAGCAATGGCAAATGGAATTTAATTCAGAGAATTGAGGGCTAATAAGGAAAGGGAATAAACATTAAGTGGTAGGCCACTTAACAGTGTAGATGAACAAAGGGACCTAGGAGTGCTTATCCACAGAACTCTTTTTGGTTGGATAACGAAATAAACATTAAATCAAATGCCCCCCAATCTGGGGGACACTCCAAACATTTTTCAAACTGCACTTTTTTTGTTTTTTTTTCATTTTTTTTTTTTTTTTAACTTCTTTTTAATTTAAATTTTAAAAAAAATTTGGGGCCATAAAATCATTAATTCTACAAGTGCCCCCTATAAAAGGGGAGGGGGACACTAAAACCGGCAATTTAATCAAATCAAACTGCATCATAAATAAAATCAAATTAAAATTTGGTTGCCGGGGGTAATGATGCACTCTAGTCCCTCCGACGCCCACCTCTCGCGGAAGGCTGTGAGCATACCGGTGGACATCACGTGCTCCATCTCCAAGGACACCCTGGCATGGATATACGCATGGAAGAGAGGCAGACAGTCAGGCTGAACGACCACCTCGACCGCCCGCTGCCTGGACCGGCTGATGGCACCGTGGCCATGCCCAGGAGCAGTCCTACGAGGAGGCCCTCGGACCTACCTGCTCCCCTCCGCACACGGTGCCCAAAGATCAGGAGTGTGGGACTGAAGTGCAGCCAGAATTTCAGGAGCAGCCCCTTTAAATAATAAAATAGGGGCTGCAACCTCGTGCATTCGATAAAAACATGGAACACGGACTCTTCCAGACCACAGAAATTGCAGGCGGCCTGGGAGCCCGTGAACCGCGCTGCTCCGTGCACCACCCTCCAGGCCAAGTCCCCGATAAATAGTGGGAGGGCTCCCGCATAGAGTGCACTCCATCGGGGACACCCGCCTCCTCCGGATGGCAAGATGGTATGCCATGGCGTGTCTGGATGGCAGGCGAGGATGGCAAAGTTGAGAGTGTGCAGGAGCAGCCCATACAGGAAACCCCTCCGCTCAGAACTGAAAGGCATGGAGGGGAGTTCCCCGAGATGGTTCAAGTTGTGAGGCGCCGGCTCCTGAGGGAGGTTCCGGAGTTTGGCGCCGATGAGGAATTCCGTCCGGACGGGGGTCAGTTCGGACGGGATCTCCCCACATGCTTGAGCCTCCTCGATGCACCTAACGGAGTCAGGGCCCAGAGCTGTTTTTAGCGACTCGATGGCATCAGCCGTGCGGCGGACGTCGGCCGAATTTAGGCGCTGCGCCAGCATATCTGGCACCATCCAGCCCGCTCCTCTGCCATCGAGCAGGTCCCTGACCCTGGTCACCTCACCAGCCACAGCCCTCTCGTCCGACTGCCACCTAAAACCTCGGTCGTCAAGGTACAGGACAGCCGCCACTCCAGCCGGTGGAGAGCTGTGCTTGGTGGAGACTTTGTTCCAGACCCTGGTGAGTTCCTTGTAAAAGACAGGCAGCTCCTGGACGGCGGTCCTGACGCCCCCCAAGCTCACGAACAGGAGCTGCATGTCGTAGTTGAGGCCATGCTGCTGGCGAAAGAAATACGTCGCCAGAGAACGCCACCGAGGAGGGGGCTCGACGTAAAGGTATCTCTGCAGGGTATGAAGACGGAAAGTCGCGAGCTGGGCGCTGACACACACCAACGACTGACCGCCCTCCCCAACCGGGAGACTCAAGACCACGGCAGAGACCCAGTGCTTCCTGTTGTTCCAGAAGAAGTCCACCAGCTTCTTCTGTATCTTGGCGACAAACGCAGCGGGAGGGGTCAAAGTGACCAGCCGGTACCACAGCATGGCGGCCACCAGCTGGTTTATGACTAGCGCTCGACCCCTGTAGGACAGCACTCAGAGCAGTCCTATCCAGCGCCCTAGGCGAGCGGCGACCTTGGCCTCCACCTCTTGCCAGTTCGCTGGCCAGGCTTCCTCGTCGGGGCTAAGGTAATCTCCCAGATAGAGGAGCTGGGTCGTGCTCCAAGCAAAAGGCCTGAGCTCCTCCGGCAGGGAGTCCACCCGCCACTGACCCACCAGGAGTCCGCAATATTTCTCCCAGTTGATCCTGGCGTAGGATGCGGCCGAGTAAATCTCCTGGCACTCACGCATCCTCCGCAGGTCAGCGGGATCCTGTACCATGAGGAGCATGTTATCGGCGTAAGCCGAGAGGACGACCTCCACGCCCGGCCCTTGCAGAGCCAGTCCCATCAACCTCGTCTGCAGGAGGCGCATGAAAGGCTCCACGCAGATAGCATATAACTGGCCAGACATGGGGCATCCCTGGCGCACCCCTCTCCCAAAGCGAAGCGGCGCAATCAAGGACCCGTTAACCTTAATCAGACACTCCGTGGCAGCGTACAAAAGTCGGATCCGGTCAACGAAATGCGTCCCAAATCCGAAAGCGCACAGAATTCCGAACAGATAGTCGTGATCCACCCTGTTAAACACCTTCTCTTGGTCGAGAGATAGGAAGGCGACCGACAGACCAGTCTCCTGGGAATAATGGATGAAGTCCCAGACCAGATGGATGTTATCGTGGATTGTCCGGCCTGGGACCGTGTCGGACTGATCGGGATGGATCATGTGGTCCAGCATGGCGCCAAGGCGAGCAGACATCACCCTTGCAAATATTTTGTAGTTCGTGCTGAGGAGGGAGACCGGGCGTCAGTTCTTAAGGAGGCAGAGAACGCCCTTCTTAGGCAGCAGGACGATGACTGCCCTGCGCCAAGAGAGGGGCATCTCCTCGGTCGACAGACTTTCCCCCAGGACCCGCGTGTAGTCATCCCCCAGGACATCCCAGAATGCCCTGTGGAACTCCACGGTCAGCCCATCCAGCCCCGGGTCTTTTCCCCTCGAGAGCCGGTCGAGGGTGCCGGTCAGCTCCGCCAGACTTAGCGGAGCTACCAGAATTTCGGCGCCCTCCGGGCTGACCTTCGGCAGGTCCTCCCACAAAACTCGACGCACTTCCTCGCTGGATGGCTCCGGAGAGAACAGAGCCCCATAATATTCACGGGCCCTGTAGTTGACGCCCTCCAGATCCGAGACGAGAGAGCCATCGTCGGCCAGCAGCGTCAAGAGCTGCTTACGGACACTCTGTTTTTTTTCCAGCGAATAGAAGAAGGGGGAGCCGCGGTCCAGATCCCGCAGGAATCGGATCCGCGACCTCACGAACATGCCTCGGGATGCGACGAACTGCAGGTCCTTCAGCGCGGCCTTCTTCGCTTCATACACCGTCCGCAGGGCCGGGTCCTCGACGACTTGACTGAGACGGGACTCCAGGTCGAGCACCTCTTTTTCTAGGCGCCCGACCCTGGCCGCCCGCCTCTTGGTCGACCCCCTCGCGTACTCTTGACAGAAGACGCAGATGTGAGCCTTGCCCACATCCCACCATAGCCTCAAGGAGGGGAAGCCACCCTGCTTCCTTCTCCAGTCGGCCCAGAAACGACGGAACGAGTCCTGGAACCGCTCGTCCTCTAGCAGCTGGTTGTTAAAATGCCATTACGCGAACGCCGTCCCTGCGCAGAGCGAAGCGAGCTCCGCCCACAACAGGTGCTGGTCCGAACACAGCACCGGCCGCATGGAGGCCACTGGGACACAGGAAACGTACGCCCGAGACACGTAAAGGCGGTCGATTCTGGACCATCCTACTCCAGGCTTCACCCAAGTAAAGACGCTGGAGTCGGGGTGGAGATTTCGGCAGACGTCCACCAAGTCGAAGGACCCGACCAGGTCCCTCAACTTCTCGATCGCCATCATGCTCTGCGGGGCACCAGAGCGGTCCCTCGCCTCGAGGGTGCAGTTAAAATCCCCCCCGAGGACAATGCAGTCGCCGACGTTGACGGAGCCAAGAAGAGTGGACACTTCTTCAAAGAAGCGCTCTTGCTGCGTGCCGGCCTGAGGGGCGTACACGTTCACGAGATGGAGCGGCACGTCCCCCAGGCGAACCGTTACGTGCACCAAGTGGCCTGGCACAGGCTCCTCGATCCACAAGATCTCCGGCTGAAAATGCGGGGCCAGCAAGGTGGCCACCCCACAAGAAGTTGCTGTGAGGTGGCTCATGCGGACCTCTCTTTGCCATTCCAGGAGCCACGTGGCTTCGTCTCCTAGAATGGTGTGGGTTTCTTGCAGGAAGCACACCGCATATTTCCCCTCCGGCATGAGCGAAAAATTGTTAAATCTACGGCGTGCCTCTCTTCTTGACAAAAGCATAGTGCAACCTCTACCTAACCTATTGTGGGGGGGGGGGGATTGGAGTCGTTTGTTGACCTCCACTCCCTCAGCAGCCCAGTGAGGAACCTTTTGAGCCGGCACAGCTCAAGGCTTTGTGCCTTTGATAAGGGCCCGCCCGCGACATTGATTTTAGCGGCGACGCGGACGGACGCGATGAGCAGCACTGGCTCGGACCATTTTTCCCGGGCCAGATTGGCTCGGTTGCGGCGACCCTGGCTCTGGACCAAAAGATCCCGGAGTTCCTTTACAGGAATGAGGGGGGACTCAGCATCAGGCACGAGGAGATCCACCGCCTCACTGGTGATGAACTCGAGATCTTCTCCCGCGTCCTCCACCGAGTCCTCGTCCCCCTCCGGGAGGTCGCCGCCAGCAGCCGGCCCGTCGACCGCACGAGGTATGGCAAACGGCCCGGCCGCTCCATCTGACCCTGGCTCTGCCCCGATCCCACCCCCAGGATCGTCGGCAGAGGAGTCCCAACTGGGCTCTTTTAAAAGTGGTGCTGGGTCAGGAAGCGACAACGGAAGGGGATCCTCCTCCGCCCCAGGAAACGGGGAACACGGAGAGACCTGGTTTAAGAAATTCTCCAGGTCCTGCAAGTCCCCCAGCTCCAAAGTAGGGGGCGAGGGTTGGTGTTCTTCCCCCTCCCCGCGCCAACCCCCAGCCCAGCGTGTACAGAATCATTAAAATTGTTAATACTTTGTATTTCTTCCGGGTCGAGCAACTCCCGGGGGGAGTCGGTTAATAGCTGGGCGGGCTCAGGTTCGGCCTTTTCGGCCCCGCCCACCTCAGTCCCCGGGACGCTCGACCCTGCGGCAACGCATACCTCTGCTGGCCCCCCGCCGTCCATGACAGGCAGATCTTCCACGCCATCCCCGGGAGGCAGAGGCTGGGCAGCCTCGACTGCCCCACCCTCCCCGGGGACAGATTCCTCTCATCTACGGCGCAGTTTGGGGGCACTGGTGGGGGATGCGGGACACGCGGCGGCACCGCCTCCTCCACGGAGGGATGTTGTTCCCCCTCCACCTCATTGGAGCGGCGCCTGCTTTTGTTCCTGGGGGGGTGCGGAGCCAGGTAGACCTACATGTCTGCCGAGGCCTCCCGCTCCACTCCCCCCTTTTTCTTTTCTTGCCCGCGTGCAAGCCCCTCTGCGGTATTGGTCAGGGGCTCGGGCACGGGCTCAGGGCACCCCGCGCTCGCTGGTGACAGGGTTGGGCTGAGCGCGGTGATCAGAATGTCTGGCGCACTGAGGGGACCCGCCTCGAGATGTTTTGCCTTCCTCCACGCCTTCTTTCCACCGGACGCTCTCCCTTCCCCCCGCCGGAGGCCGTGAAAACAAAGGCCTCCAACGATGCCCACGCACCGACAGCTCCTGGTACACGGATGCAACTAGGGGGAGGGCTGGAAGCGGCGCCAGCCTTGGCCGCCTTCAGTGCTTTGGCGGCCTTGGAGGCAGGGCAGTTCTGGCGAACGTGCCCCACCTCCCTACAGGCATGGCACCGCACGCCGTCCGATGTCCAAAAGACGCGGGAGGCAGTCCCCTTGTGCGCCACATTAAAACTGCCCTCTGTCGTCTCCTCCCACGCCAGCCGGACAAAGAGCTGGTGGCGGAAGGAGAACACGTGGCGCAGGCTGTTCTCCCTGAGGTCGAGTGGTATGGGGTTAATCCCTGACCTTACCTCCCCCAGCTGGTGTAGGTGAGGGAGGAGGAGCTCACCGGGAACAAAGGGCGGGACGTTGGAAAGGATGACCCTCTGTGCGGTGGCCTCGAAAGGGTCCACCAGCAGGAACATCCCACCCACCGTGAGCCACTTTTCAAGGGCCAGGGACACCGCCCGCCCCGACCCTAGGAAGAACACCGCCTTCCCAGATATTTTGGAGGCCGCGACAATGGCCAATGGGCCGAATACCCCAGCCATCACCCGCACGCACTCCTCAATGCTCATTGTGGGGTGAGTGTAGCTCTTGACCCCGTGTTTTTTCGTAATTAGTTTAAATGGTAGCAGGGCAGCAGGAGGCGCCGAGGATGTGGACGCCGCCTGCGCGTACATCTTAGCTGGCCTTGCCACCGGCGTGGATGGGGTCGCCATGACGGGGTCCCTTTAGTGGCTACACCCACCCCAAAGTCACAGGCCTTAATAGTCTTAAATTGGCCTCGTTGGTGTTTGAGCAGAGGGAGCGCTTAGTGGGGCACACCTCTCCCCTAATTAACGATTGGGGAGGGGCCTTGCTCCCTCTGCTCAGTTGTCTTAATTTAATTTTGATTAAGGAGGAAAGGGGCTCTCAGAGAGACAGGGGAGAGACAGAGAGAGTGACAGAGAAAAACGGGTGGGTGGGAATGACGGAAGCTGTGAGGGATGGTCTCCCCACACAGTGATGGGTGGGTGTCTTTCTGGGGTGCACTCCCCAGATGATGGAAAAATAAGACACCGTCTTATATGATGGTCTTCGGGTGGGGGGAGAAGATGTCTTCACCTGGGGCAGCTGGAGCCACCCAGGTGCACACACCCAACGATTGACTCTGGATCAGTTCCTATCGAGTGGAGGGTAGCCAATGTAACCCCTCTTTTTAAAAAAGGAGGGAAAGAGAAAACACGGAATTATAGACCGGTTAGCCTGACCTCAGTAGTGGGTAAAATGATGGAATCAATTATTAAGGATGTCATAGCAGCGCATTTGGAAAATTGTGACATGATAGGTCCAAGTCAGCATGGATTTGTGAAAGGGAAAGCATGCTTGACAAATCTTCTGGAATTTTTTGAGGATGTTTCCAGTAAAGTGGACAAAGGAGAACCAGTTGATGTGGTATATTTGGACTTTCAGAAGGCTTTCGACAAGGTCCCACACAAGAGATTAATGTGCAAAGTTAAAAAACATGGGATTGGGGGTAGTGTGCTGACGTGGACTGAGAACTGGTTGTCAGACAGGAAGCAAAGAGTAGGAGTAAATGGTACTTTACAGAATGGCAGGCAGTGATTAGTGGGGTACCGCAAGGTTCTGTGCTGGGGCCCCGCTGTTTACATTGTACATTGATGAATTAGACGAGGGGATTAAATGTAGTATCTCCAAATTTGCGGATGTCACTAAGTTGGGTGGCAGTGTGAGCTGCGAGGAGGATGCTATGAGGCTGCAGAGTGACTTGGATAGGTTAGGTGAGTGGGCAAATGAATGGCAGATGAAGTATAACGTGGATAAATGTGAGGTTATCCACTTTGGTGGTAAAAACAGAGAGACAGACTATTATCTGAATGGTGACAGATTAGGAAAAGGGAACGTGCAACGAGACCTGGGTGTCATGGTACATCAGTCATTGAAAGTTGGCATGCAGGTACAGCAGGCGGTTAAGAAAGCAAATGGCATGTTGGCCTTCATAGCGAGGGGATTTGAGTACAGGGGCAGGGAGGTGTTGCTACAGTTGTACAGGGCCTTGGTGAGGCCACACCTGGAGTATTGTGTACAGTTTTGGTCTCCTAACGTGTGGAAGGACATTCTTGCTATTGAGGGAGTGCAGCGAAGATTCACCAGACTGATTTCCGGGATGGTGGGACTGACCTATCAAGAAAGACTGGATCAACTGGGCTTGTATTCACTGGAGTTCAGAAGAATGAGAGGGGACGTCAGAGAAACGTTTAAAATTCTGACGGGTTTAGACAGGTTAGATGCAAGAAGAATGTTCCCAATGTTGGGGAAGTCCAGAACCAGGGGTCAGAGTCTAAGGATAAGGGGTAAGCCATTTAGGACGGAGATGAGGAGAAACTTCTTCACCCAAAGAGTGGTCAACCTGTGGAATTCTCTACCACAGAAAGTAGTTGAGGCCAATTCACTAAATATATTCAAAAGAGAGTTAAATGAAGTCCTTACTACTCGGGGGATCAAGGGATATGCCGAGAAAGCAGGAAGGGGGTACTGAAGTTTCATGTTCAGCCATGAACTCATTGAATGGCGGTGCAGGCTAGAAGGGCTGAATGGCCTACTCCTGCACCTATTTTCCATGTCTATGTCTATGTCTAAATAGGGTGATTAATAATTCTTCAGCCAGGTAGCTCCAGCTATCCCAGGCTAGGCAATGGGGGAGGGGTGCTTCAGTGGTGTGTGGGGCCTAGCTGTAAGCAAGACCCCCACACACACTTCCACACACACACACCCCCCGCGATGTTCCGGGCCTCGAAGAAATCTTCTTTTCTCCCCCCACCAATATAACAATGTCTTTAGGGGAATGCACCAGTACACCCACCTGCAGAATTTTGTAGAGTCTCCCTCCTTCCACACAGGTTGTTGTTCTTTCCCCCTCTCTCCAACTCTCTGTCGAAGTAATAAAGTTGTTGAATTGTCTGCTCTCCTCCTCTCCCTCTGGATGGATTGTAATGAAGTAAGCCCCTTCCTCCTCTTCCTGGGCTGGTCTCAGGGTTCTCTCCAGGCCTTCAGGCAGGAGCTACAGCAGGGAGCTCCTTCCCTCACTGCTCCAGGCTCCAAATGATCAGTCCATGATGCCTCTAACAGCTCCACCCTTGTCCACAGAACTCTTTTTGGTTGGACAACGAAATAAACATTAAATCAAATGCCCCCCAATCTGGGGGACACTCCAAACATTTTTCAAACTGCCCTTTTTTTTTTGTTTGCTTATTTTGACTTTTTTTTTGGGGACTTTTTTTCCAATTTTTTGGGGCCATAAAATCATTAATTCTACAAGTGCCCCCTATAAAAGGGGAGCGGGATACTAAAACCGGCAATTAAAACAAATCAAACTGTAAATTAACTAAAATCAAATTAAAATTTGGTTGCAGGGGGTAACAATGCACTCCAGTCCCTCCGGTGCCCACCTCTCACAGAAGGCCGCGAGCGTTCCAGTGGACATCACATGCTCCATCTCCAAGGACACCCTGGCACGGATGTACGCGTGGAAGAGAGACAGGCAGTCAGGCTGAACGACCCCCTCGACCGCCCGCTGCCCGGACCGGCTGATGGCACCCTTGGCCGTGCCCAGGAGCAGTCCTACGACGAGGCCCTCGGACCTACCCGCTCCCCTCTGCACAGGGTGCCCAAAGATCAGGAGTGTGGGACTGAAGTGCAGCCAGAATTTCTGGAGCAGCCCCTTTAAATAATAAAACAGTGGCTACAACCTCGTGCATTCGGTAAAAACATGGAACACGGACTCTTCCAGACTGCAGAAATTGCAGGCGGCCTGGGAGCCTGTGAACTGGCATAAAGATTTATACAATGGCACTGCTCCGTGCACCACTGTCCAGGCCAAGACCCTGATAAATAGTGGGAGGACTCCCGCGTAGAGTGCCCTCCGTCGGGGACCTCCGCCTCCTCCGGACAGGAAGATGGCATGCCATGGCGTGTCCGGATGGCAGGCAAGGATGGCAAAGTTGAGAGTGTGCAGGAGCAGCCCATACAGGAAACCCCTCCGCGCGGAACTGAAAGGCATGGAGGGAATTTCCTCGAGGCGGCTCAAGTTGTGAGGCGCCTGCTCCTGAGGGAGGTTCCGGCGTTTGGCGCCAATGAGGAATTCCGTCTGGACGGGGGTCAGTTCAGACGGGATCTCCCCACATGCTTGAGCCTCCTCGATGCACCTAACGGATTCAGGGCCCAGAGCTGTTTTTAGCGACTCGATGGCATCGGCCACGCGGCGGACGTCGGCCGAATTTAGGCGCCGCGCCAGTGTATCTGGAGCATCCAGCCCGCTCCTCTGCCATCGAGCAGGTCAGTGACCCTGGTCACCTCACCAGCCACAGCCCTCTCGTCCGACTGCCACCTAAAACCTCGGTCGTGGAGGTATGGATTCCCGAGCAGCGGCTCCTGCAGGACAGCCGCCACTCCAGTCGGTGGAGAGCTGCACTTGGTGGAGACTTTGTTCCAGACCCTGGTGAGTTCCTTGTAAAAGACAGGCAGCTCCTGGACGGCGGTGCTGACGCCCCCCAAGCTCACAAACAGGAGCTGCGTGTCGTAGTTGAGGCCGTGCTGCTGGCGGAAGAAATACATCGCCAGAGCACGCCATCTATGAGGGGGCTCGACGTAAAGGTATCTCTGCAGGGTCTGAAGACGGAAAGTCGCGAGCTGGGCGTTGACACACACCAACGACTGACCGCCCTCCCCAACCGGGAGACTCAAGACCGCGGCAGAGACCCAGTGCTTCCTGTTGTTCCAGAAGAAGTCCACCAGCTTCTTCTGTATCTTGGTGACAAATGCAGCGGGAGGGGTCAAAGTGACCAGCCGGTCCCACAGCATGGCGTCCACCATCTGGTTTATGACTAGCGCTCGACCCCTGTAGGACAGCACTCGGAGCAGTCCTGTCCAGTGCCCTAGGCGAGCGGCGACCTTGGCCTCCAGCTCTTGCCAGTTCGCCGGCCAGGCTTCCGCGTCGGGGCTAAGGTAGACTCCCAGATAGAGGAGATGGGTCGTGCTCCAGGCAAAAGGCCTGAGCTCCTCTGGAAGGGAGTGCACCCACCACTGACCAACCAGGAGTCCGGAACTTTTCTCCCAGTTTATCCTTGCAGAGGATGCGGCCGAGTAAATCTCCTGGCACTCACGCATCCTCCGCAGGTCAGCAGGGTTCTCTACCGCGAGGAGCATGGCATTGGCATTAGCCGAGAGGACGACCTCCACGCCCGGCCCTTGCAGAGCAAGTCCCATCAACCTCGTCCACAGGAGGCGCAGGAAAGGCTCCACGCAGATGGCATATAACTGGCTGGACATGGGGCATCCCTGGCGCTCCCCTCTCCCAAAGCGAACGGGCGCCATCAAGGACCCATTAACCTTAATCAGACACTCCGCGGCGGCATACAAAAGTCGGATCCGGGTGACGAAATGCGTCCCAAACCCGAAAGCGCGCAGAGTCCCAAACAGATAGTCGTGATCCACCCTGTCGAATGCCTTCTCTTGGTCGAAAGATAGGAAGGCGACCGACAGACCAGCCTCCTGGGAATGACGGATGAGGTCCTGGACCAGATGGATGTTATCGTGGATTGTCCGGCCCGGGACCGTGTAGGACTGATCGGGGTGGATCATGTGGTCCAGCACGGCGCCAAAGCGAGCAGACATCACCCTGACGAAGATTTTGTAGTCCGTGCTGAGGCGGGAGACCGGGCGCCAGTTCTTAAGGAGGCAGAGATCGCCCTTCTTCGGCAGCAGGACGATCACTGCCCTGCGCCAAAAGAGGGGCATCTCCCCGGTCGCCAGACTTTCCCCCAGGACCCGCGTGTAGTCGCCCCCCAGGACGTCCCAGAACGCCCAGTGGAACTCTACGGTCAGCCGGTTCAACCCTGGAGCTTTTCCCCTCGAGAGCCGGAAGAGGGCGCTGGTCAGCTCCGCCAGTCTTAGCGGAGCTTCCAGATTTTCGGCGCCCTCCGGGCTGACCTTCGGCAGGTCCTCCCACAAAACTCTACGCGCTTCCTCGCTGGACAGCTCCGGAGAGAACAGAGACCGTAATATTCACGGGCCCTGTTATTGACGCCCTCCGGATCTGAGACGAGAGAGCCATCGTCAGCCAGAAGCATCAAGAGCTGCTTACGGACACTCTGTCTTTTTTCCAGCGAGTGGAAGAAGGGAGAACCACGGTCCAGATCCCGCAGGATTCGGATCCACGACCTCACGAACGCGCCTCAGCAGCTGACGAACTGCAGGTCCTTCAGCGCGTCCTTCTTCACTTCGTACACTGTCCACAGGGCCGGGTCCTCGACGACTTGACCAAGACGGGACTCCAGGTCGAGCACCTCTTTTTCTAGGCGCCCGACCATGGCTGCCCGCCTCTTGGTCGACCCCCTCGTGTACTCTTCACAGAAGACGTGGACGTGAGCTTTGCCCACGTCCCACCATAGCCTCAAGGAGGGGAAGCCACCCTGCTTCCTTCTCCAGTCGGCCCAGAAACGATGGAACAAGTCCTGGAACCGCTCATCCTCCAGCAGCTGGTTGTTAAAATGCCAGTACGTGGACCCCGTCCTCGCGCGGAGCGCCGCGAGCTCCGCCCACACCAGGTGGTGGTCCGAACACTGCACCAGTCACATGCCGGGACGCAGGAAAAATATGCCCGAGACACGTAAAGGTGGTCGATTCTGGACCATCCTACTCCAGGCCGCACCCAAGTAAAGGCGCTGGAGTCGGGATGGAGATTTCGCCAGATGTCCACCAAGTCAAAGGACCCGACCAGGTCCCTCAACTTCTCGGTCGCCGTCATGCTCTGCGGGGCACCGGAGTGGTCCCTCGCCTCGAGGGTGCAGTTAAAATCCCCCCCGAGGACAATGCAGTCGCCGATGTCGACGAAGCCAAGAAGAGCGGACACTTCTTCGAAGAAGCGCGTTTGCTGCAGGCCGGGCTGAGGGGCGTACACGTTCACGAGATGGAGCGGCACGTCCCCCAGGCGAACCGTGACGTGCAGCAAGCGGCCTGGCACGGGCTCCTCGACCCCCAAGATCTCCGGCTGAAAATGCGGGGCCAGCAAGATGGCCACCCCACAAGAAGTGGCGGTGAGGTGGCTCATGCGGACCTCTCCTTGCCATTCCAGGAGCCACGTGGCTTCGTCTCCCGGAACGGTGTGGGTTTCTTGCAGGAAGCACACCGCATATTTCCCCTCCCGCAGGAGCTAAAAATTGTTAAATCTACGACGAGCCTCTCTGCCGCCGTTGATGTTGAGGCTGGCTTTGATTATCTTCATGACAAAAGCCTAGTGCAACCTCTACCTAAACTATTGTGGGGGGGGGGAGTGGAGTCGTTTGTTGACCTCCACACCCTCAGCAGCCCAGTGAGGAATCTTTTGAACCAGCACAGCTCAAGGCCATGCGCCTTTGATAAGGGCCCGCCCGCGGCCATGGTTTTAGCGGCGGCGCGGATGGACGCGATGAGCAGCACCGGCTCGGACCATTTTTCCATGGCCAGATGGGTTCGGTTGCGGCGACCCTGGCTCTGGACCAAAAAGTCCCGGAGTTCCTTTACAGGAATGAGGGGGGACTCAGCGGCGGGCACGAGGAGATCCACCACCTCACTGGCGATGGACTCTAGATCTTCTCCCCCATCCTCCACCGAGTCCCCGTCCCCCTCAGGGAGGTCGCCAACAGCAGCCTGCACGTCGACCGCACGAGGTACGGCAAACGGCCCGGCCGCTCCATCCGAGCCTGGCTCTGCCCCTTCCCACCCCCAGGATCGTCGGCAGAGGAGTCCCCACTGGGCTCTTTTAAAAGTGGTGCTGGGTCAGGAAGCGACAGCGGAAGGTGTCCCTCCTACGCCCCAGGAACCGGGGAAACTGGAGAGACCTGGTCCAAGAAGTGTTCCAGGTCCTCCAATACCCCCAGCTCCAAAGTAGGGGGGGAGGGTTGGTGTTCTTCCCCCTCCACGCCGCCACCCCCCGGCCCAGCGTCTACAGAATCATTAAAATTGTTAACACTTTGTATTTCTTCCGGGTCAAGCGACTCCCGGGGTATGTTGGTTAATAGCTGGGCGGGCTTAGGTTTGGCCTTTTCGGCCCCGCCCGCCTCAGTCCCCGGGATGCTCGACCCGGTGGCAACGCATTCCTCCGCTGGCCCCACGCACCCCACGACAGGCAGATCTTCCACGCCATCCCCGGAAGGCAGAGGCTCGGCAGCCTCGACTGCCCCACCCTCCCTGGGGACAGATTCCTCTCGCCTACAGCGCAGATTGGGGGCGCCGGTGGGGAACGCGGGATACGCAGCGGGCACTGACTCCTCTGCGGAGGGATGTTGTTCTCCCTCCGCCTCATTGGAACGGCGCCTCCTTTTGTTCCTGGGGGGGCGCGGAGGCAGGGAGACCTCCATGTCTGCCGAGGCCTCCCGCTCCATTTCCCCCTTTTTCTTTTCTTGCCCACGCCCAAGCCCCTCAGCAGTGACAGGGTTGGGCTGAGCGTGGTGATCAGACTGTCTGGCGCACTGAGGGGACCAGCCTCGAGGTGTTTCGCCTTCCTCCGCGTCTTCTTTCCGACTGGACCTTCTCCTTCCCTCTCGCCGGAGGCCGTGAAAACAAAGGTCTCCGACGATGCCCGCGCACCTACCGCTCCCGGTACGCGGACGCAACTAGGGGGTGAGGTGGCGGCGGCGCCAGCCTTGGTTGCCTTCGGTGGTTTGGTGGCCTTGGAGGCGGGGCAGATCTTGCAAACGTGCCCCACCTCCCTACAGGCATGGCACCGCACGCAGTCCGATGTCCAAAAGATGCGGTAGGGAGTCCCCTCGTGCGCCACATTAAAACTGCCCTCTGTCATCTCCTCCCACGCCAGCCGGCCAAAGAGCTGGCGGCGGAAGGAGAACACGTGGCGCAGGCTGTTCTCCCTGAGGCCGAGCGGTATGGGGTTAATCCCCCAGTTGTTGTAGGTGAGGGAGGAGGAGCTCAGCGGGAACAAAGGGCAGGACGTTGGAAAGGATGCCCCTCTGTGCGGTGGCCTCGAGAGGGTCTACCGGCAGGAACGTCCCACCCACAGTGAGCCCATTTTCAAGGGCCAGGGACACCGCACGCTCCGACCTTCCCAGACATTTTGGAGGCCGCGACAATGGCCGAGGGGCCGACTTCCCCGGCTATCGCCTGCACGCACTCCTCAATGCTCATTGTGGTGTGAGTGTAACTCTTGACCCCATGTTTTTTCGTAATTAGTTTAAATGGTGGCAGGGCAGCAGGAGGCGCAGGAGGCGCCGTGGATGTGGACGCCGCCTGCACGTACGTCTTAGCTGGCCCAGCCACCGGCGTGGATGGGGTCGCCATGACGGGGTCCCTTTAAGGGCTACACCAACCCCAAAGTCACAGGCCTTAATGGTCTTAAATTATCCTCGTTGGTGTTTGAGCAGGGGGAGCTCTTAGTGGGGCACACCTCTACCCTAGTTAACGATTGGGGAGGAACCTTTCTCACTCTGCTCAGTTGTCTTAATTTAATTTTAATTAAGGAGGAAATGGGCTCTCAGAGAGAGAGGGGAGAGACAGAGGGAATGACAGAGTGAAAGGGTGGGGGGGTGGGAAAGAGGGAAGCTCTGAGGGCAGGTCTCCCCTCACAGCGATGGGTGGGTATTTTCTGGGGTGCACTCCCCAGATGATGGAAAAACAAGACACAGTCTTATAGGATGGTCGTCGGATGGGGGAAGAAGATGTCTTCAGCTGGGGCAGCTGGAGCGACCCAGGCACACACTCTCAACGATGTTAAATAAGCTGATTAATAATTCTTCAGCCAGGTAGCTCCAGCTATCCCAGGCTAGGCAATGGGGGAGGGGTGCTTCAGTGGTGTGTGGGGCCTAGCTGTAAGCAAGACCCCCACACACACTTCCACACACACACACCCCCCGCAATGTTCCGGGCCTCGAAGAAATCTTCTTTTCTCCCCCCACCAATATAACAATGTCTTTAGGGGAATGCACCAGTACACCCACCTGTAGAATGTTGTAGAATCTCCCTCCTTCCACACAGGTTATTGTTCTTTCCCCCTCTCTCCAACTCTCTGTCGAAGTAATAAAGTTGTTGAATTGTCTGCTCTCCTCCTCTCCCTCTGGATGGATTGTAATGAAATAAGCCCCTTCCTCCTCTTCCTGGGCTGGTCTCAGGGTTCTCTCCAGGCCTTCAGGCAGAAGCTACAGCAGGGAGAACCTTCCCTCACTGCTCCAGGCTCCAAATGATCAGGGCATGCCTCCAACAGCTCCACCCTTGTCCACAGAACTCTTTTTGGTTGGACAACGAAATAAACATTAAATAAAATGCCCCCCAATCTGGGGGACACTCCAAACATTTTTCAAACTGCCCTTTTTTGTTTGTTTGCTTTTTTTGACTTTTTTTGGGGGACTTTTTTTCCAATTGTTTTTGGGCCATAAAATCATTAATTCTACAAGTGCCCCCTATAAAAGGGGAGCGGGATACTAAAACCGGCAATTAAAACAAATCAAACTGTAAAATAACTAAAATCAAACTAAAATTTGGTTGCAGGGGGTAACGATGCACTGCAGTCCCTCCGGCGCCCACCTCTCGCAGAAGGCCGCGAGCGTACCAGTTGACACCACATGCTCCATCTCCAAGGACACCCTGGCACGGATGTACGCGTGGAAGAGAGGCAGGCAGTCAGGCTAAACGACCCCCTCGACCGCCCGCTGCCTGGACCGGCTGATGGCACCCTTGGCCGTGCCCAGGAGCAGTCCTACGAGGAGGCCCTCGGACCTACCCGCTCCCCTCTGCACAGGGTGCCCAAAGATCAGGAGTGTGGGACTGAAGTGCAGCCAGAATTTCAGGAGCAGCCCCATTAAATAATAAAACAGGGGCTGCAACTTCGTGCATTCGGTAAAAACATGGAACACGGATTCTTCCAGACCGCAGAAATTGCAGGCGGTCTGGGAGCCTGTGAAGCGGCTTAAAGATTTATACAACGGCACTGCTCCGTGCACCACTGTCCAGGCCAAGTCCCTGATAAATAGTGAGAGGACTCCCGCATAGAGTGCCCTCCATCGGGGACCCCCGCCTCCTCCGGACGGGAAGATGGTATGCCATGGCGTGTCCGGACGGCAGGCAAGGATGGCAAAGTTGAGAGTGTGCAGGAGCAGCCCATACAGGAAACCCCTCCGCGCGGAACTGAAAGGCATGGAGGGAATTTCTTCGAGGCGGCTCAAGTTGTGAGGCGCCGGCTCCCGAGGGAGGTTCCGGCTTTTGGCGCTGATGAGGAATTCCGTCTGGACGGGGGTCAGTTCGGACTGGATCTCCCCACGTGCTTCAGCCTCCTCAATGCACCTAACGGAATCAGGGCCCAGAGCTGTTTTTAGCGATTCGACGGCATCGGCCACGCGGCAGACGTCGACCGAATTTAGGCGCCGCGCCAGCGTGTCTGGCGCCATCCAGCCCGCTCCTCCGCCATCGAGCATGTCTCTGACCCTGGTCACCTCACCAGCCACAGCCCTCTCGTCCGACTGCCACCTAAAACCTCGGTCGTGGAAGTACGGATTCCCGAGCAGCGGCTCCTGCAGGACAGCCGCCACTCCAGCCGGTGGAGAGCTGCACTTGGTGGAGACTTTGTTCCAACCCTGGTGAGTTCGTTGTAAAAGACAGGCAGCTCCTGGACGGCGGTCTTGACACCCCCCAAGCTCACAAACAGGAGCTGCATGTCGTAGTTGAGGCCGTGCTGCTGGTGGAAGAAATACGTCACCAGAGCATGCCACCTAGGAGCGGGCACGACGTAAAGGTATCTCTTCAAGGTCTGAAGACGGAAAGTCGCGAGCTGGGTGCTGACGCACACCAATGACTGACCGCCCTCCCCAAGCGGAAGACTCAAGACCACGGCAGAGACCCAGTGCTTCCTGTTGTTCCAGAAGAAGTCCACCAGCTTTATCTGTATCTTGTGACAAACACAGTGGGAGGGGTCAAAGTGACCAGCCGGTTCCACAGCATGGCGGCCACCAGCTGGTTTATGACTAGCACTCGACCCCTGTAGGACAGCACTCGGAGCAGTCCTGTCCAGCGCCCTAGGCGAGCGGCGACCTTGGCCTCCAGCTTTTGCCAGTTCGCCGGCCAGGCTTCCTCGTCAGGGCTGAGGTAGACTCCCAGACAGAGGAGATGGGTCGTGCTCCAGGCAAAAGGCCTGAACTCCTCCGGCAGGGAGTCCACCTGCCACTGACCCACAAGGAGTCCGGAACATTTCTCCCAGTTGATCCTGGCAGAGGATGCGACCGAGTAAATCTCCTGGCACTCACGCATCCTCCGCAGGTCAGCGGGATCCTCTGCCACGAGGAGCACGTCATCGTCGTAAGCCGAGAGGACGATCTCCACGCCCGGCCCTTTCAGAGCCAGTCCCGTCAACCTTGTCCGCAGGAGGCACAGGAAAGGCTCCACGCAGATGGCCTATACCTGGCCGGACATGGGGCATCCCTGTTGGTGTAGGTGAGGGAGGAGGAGTTCAGCGGGAACAAAGGGCGGGACGTTGGAAAGGATGACCCTCTGCACGGTGGCCTCGAGAGGGTCCACCGGCAGGAATGTCCCGCCCATCGTGAGCCCCTTTCCAAGGGCCAGGGACACCGCCTGCTCCGACCCCAGGAAGAAGACCGCCTTCCCAGACATTTTGGAGGTTGCGACAATGGCCGAGGGGCCGACTACCCCAGCCATCGCCCGCACGCACTCCTCAATGCACATTGTGGGGTGAGTATAGCTCTTGACCCCATGTTTTTTCGTGATTAGTTTAAATGGTGGCAGGGCAGCAGGAGGCGCTGTGGATGTGGACGCCGCCTGCAAGTACATCTTAGCTGGCCCTGCCACCGGCGTGGGTGGGGTCGCAATGACGGGGTCCCTTTAAGGGCTACACCCACCCCAAAGTCACAGGCCTTAATGGTCTTGAATTGGCCTCATTGGTGTTTGAGCAGAGGGAGCTCTTAGTGGGGCACACTTCTCCCCTAGTTAACGATTGGGGAGGGGCATTGCTCCCTCTGCTCAGTTGTTTTAATTTAATTTTGATTAAGGAAGAAAGGGGCTCTCAGAGAGAGAGGGGAGAGACAGAGAGAATGACAGAGTGAGAGAGTGGGGTCTGGGAAAGAGGGAAGCTTTGAGGGCAGGTCTCCCCTCACAGTGGTGTGTGGCTGTTTTCTGGGGTGCACTCCCCAGATGATGGAAAAACAAGACACAGTCTTGTAGGATGGTCTTCGGGTGGGGGGAGACGATGTCTTCACCTGGGGCAGCTGGAGCCACCTAGGCACACAGTCCCAACGATGTTAAATAGGGTGATTAATAATTCTTCAGCCAGGTAGCTCCAGCTATCCCAGGCTAGGCAATGGGGGAGGGGTGCTTCAGTGGTGTGTGGGGCCTAGCTGTAAGCAAGACCCCCACACACACTTCCATACACACACACGCCCCGCGATGATCCAGGCCTTGAAGAAATCTACTTTTCTCTCCCCACCAATAAAACAATGTCCTTAGAGGAATGCACCAGCACACCCACCTGTAGACTGTTGTAGAGTCTCCCTCTTTCCACACAGGTTGTTGTTCTTTCCCCCTCTCTCCAACTCTCTGTAGAAGTAATAAAGTTGTTGAATTTTCTGCTCTCCTCCTCTCCCTCTGGATGGATTGTAATGAAGTAAGCCCCTTCCTCCTCTTCCTGGGCTGGTCTCAGGGTTCTCTCCAGGCCTTCAGGCAGGAGCTACAGCAGGGAGCTCCTTCCCTCACTGCTCCAGGCTCCAAATGATCAGGCCACGCCTCCAACAGCTCCACCCTTGTCCACAGAACTCTTTTTGGTTGGATAACGAAATAAACATTAAATCAAATGCCCCCCAATATGGGGGACACTCAAAATATTTTTCAAACTGCCCTTTTTTTGTTTTTTTTTAAACTTTTTAAAAACTTAAAAAAAAAATTTGGGGCCATAAAATCATTAATTCTACAAGTGCCCCTCATAAAAGGGGAGGGGGACACTAAAACCAGCAATTAAAACAAATCATACTGTAAAATAAATAAAATCAATTTAAAATTTGGTTGCCGGGGGTAACGATGCACTCCAGTCCCTTCGGCGCCCACCTCTTGTGGAAGGCCGTGAGCGTACCAGTGGACACCGTGTGCTGCATCTCCAAGGACACCCTGGCGTGGAAGTATGCACGGAAGAGAGGCAGGCAGTCAGGCTGAATGAGCCCCTCGACCGCCCGCTGCCTCGACTGGCTGATGGCACCCTTGGCCGTGCCCAGGAGCAGTCCTACGAGGAGGCCCTCGGACCTACCCGCTCCCCTCTGCACAGGGTGCCCAAAGATCAGGAGTGTGGGACTAAAGTGCAGCCAGAATTTCAGGAGCAGCCCCTTTAAATAATAAAACAGGGGCTGCAACCTCGTGCATTCGATAAAAACATGGAACACGGACTCTTCCAGACCGCAGAAATTGCAGACGGCCTGGGAGCCCGTGAACTGGCTTAAAAATGTATTGCACGGCACTGCTCCGTGCACCACCCTCCAGGCCAAGTCCCCGATAAATAGTGGGAGGACTTCCGCATAGAGTGCCCTCCATCGGGGACCCCCACCTCCTCTGGATGGCAAGATGGTTTGCCATGGCGTGTCCAGACGGCAGGCGAGGATGGCAAAGTTGAGAGTGTGCAGGAGCAGCCCATACAGGAAACCCCTCCGCATGGAAATGAAAGGCATGGAGGGGATTTCCTCGAGGTGGCTCAAGTTTTGAGGCGCCGGCTCCCGAGGGAGGTTCCGGGGTTTGGCGCCGATGAGGAATTCCGTCTGGACGGGGGTCAGTTCGGACGGGATCTCCCCACGTGCTTGAGCCTCCTTGATGCACGTAGCGGAGTCAGGGCCCAGGGCTGTTTTTAGCGACTCGATGCATCGGCCGTGCGGCGGACGTCGGCCGAATTTAGGTGCCACGCCAGCGTGTCTGGCGCCATCCAGCCTGCTCCTCCACCATCGAGCAGGTCCCTGACCCTGGTCACCTCACCAGCCACAAACCTCGGTCGTGGAGTTACGGACTCCAAGCAGCGGCTCCTGCAGGACGTCCGCCACTCCAGCCGGTGGAGAGCTGCGCTTGGTGGAGACTTTGTTCCAGATCCTGGTAAGTTCATTGTAAAAGACAGGCAGCTCCTGGACGGCGGTCCAGACGCCCCCCAAGCTCAAAAAGATGAGCTGCGTGTCGTAGTTGAGGCCGTGCTGCTGGTGGTAGAAATATGTCACCAGGGCATGCCACCTAGGAGGGAGCTTGACGCAAAGGTATCTCTGCAGGGTCTGAAGACGGAACGTCGCGAGCTGGGTGCTGACGCACACCAACGACTGACCGCCCTCGCCAAGCGGGAGACTCAAGACCACGGCAGAGACCCAATGCTTCCTGTTGTTGCAGAAGAAGTCCACCAGCTTCTTCTGTATCTTGGTGACAAACGCAGGGGTAGGGGTCAAAGAGACCAGCTGGTACCACAGCATGGCGGCCACCAGCTGGTTTATGACTCGCGCTCGACCCCTGTAGGACAGCACTCAGACCAGTCCTGTCCAGAGCCCTACACGAGCGACGACCTTGGCCTCCAGCTCTTGCCAGTTCGCCGGCCAGGCTTCCTTGTCGGGACTAAGGTAGACCCCCAGATAGAGAAGATGGGTCGTGCTCCAGGCAAAAGGCCTGAGCTCCTTCGGCAGGGAGTCCACTCGCCACTGACCCACCAGGAGGCCGGAACATTTCTCCCAGTTGATCTTTGCAGAGGATGCGGCCGAGTAAATCTCCTGGCACTCACGCATCCTCCGCAGGTCAGTGGGATCCTCTACCGCGAGGACCACGTCTTCGGCGTAAGCCGACAGGACGACCTCCACGCCCGGCCCTTGCAGAGCAAGTCCCGTCAACCTCATCCGCTGGAGGCGCAGGAAAGGCTCCACGCAGATGGCATATAACTGGCCAGACATGGGGCATCCCTGGCGCACCACTCTCCCAAAGCGAAGGGGCGCCGGCAAGGACCCGTTAACCTTAATCAGACACTCCGCGGCGGCATACAAAAGTCGGATCCGGGCGACGAAATGCTTCCCGAACCCGAAAGCACGCAGAGTCCCGAACAGTTAGTCATGATCCACCCTGTCGAACGCCTTCTCTTGGTCGAGAGATAAGGAGGCGACCAACAGACCAGCCTCCTGGGAATGATGGATGAGGTCCCGGACCAGATAGATTTTATCGTGGATTATCCGGCCCGTAACCGTGTAGGACTGGTCGGGGTGGATCATGTGGTCCAGCACAGCGCCAAGGCGAGCAGACATCGCCCTGGCAAAGATTTTGTAGTCCGTGCTGAGGAAGGAGACCGGGCGGCAGTTCTTAAGGAGGCAGAGATCGCCCTTCTTGGGCAGCAGGACGATGACTGCCCTTCGCCAAGAGAGGGGCATCTCCGCGGTCGCCAGACTTTCCCCCAGGATCCGCACATAGTCGCCCCCCAGGACGTCCCAGAACGCCCTGTGGAACTCCACAGTCAGCCCGTCCAGCCCCGGGGCTTTTCCCTTCGAGAGCCGGTCGAGGGCGCCGGTCAGCTCCGCCAGGCTTAGCGGAGCTTCCAGATTTTCGGCGCCCTCCGGGCCGACCCCCGGCAGGTCCTCCTACAAAACTCTACGCGTTTCCTCGCTGGATGGCTCTGGAGAGAACAGAGCCCCATAATATTCACGGGCCCTGTTGTTGACGCCCTCCGGATCCGAGACGAGAGAGCCGTCGTCGGTCACCAGCGTCAAGAGCTGCTTACGGACACTCTGTCTTTTTTCCAGCGAGTGGAAGAAGGGGGAGCCGCAGTCCACATCCCGCAGGAACCGGATCCGCGACCTCACGAATGCACCTCGGGACCCGACGAGCTGCAGGTCCTTCAGCGCGGCCTTCTTCGCTTTGTACACCATCCGCAGGGCTGGGTCCTCGACGACTTAACCGAGACAGGACTCCAGGTCGAGCACCTCTTTTTCTAGGTGCCCGACCCTGGCCGCCCGCCTCTTGGGCGACCCCCTCGCATACTCTTGACAGAAGACACAGACGTGAGCCTTTGCCCACGTCCCACCATAGCCTCAAGGAGGTGAAGCCCCCCTGCTTCCTTCTCCAGTTGGCCCAGAAACGACGGAACGAGTCCTGGAACCGCACGTCCTCCAGCAGCTTGTTGTTAAAATGCCAGGACGCGGACCCCGTCCTTGCGCAGAGTGAAGCGAGCTCCGCCCACACCAGGTGGTGGTCCAAACACGGCACCGGCCGCATGGAGATCGCCGGGACGCAGAAATCGTACTCCCGAGACAAGTAAAGGCGGTCGATTCTGGACCATCCTACTCCAGGCCTCACCCAAGTAAAGGCATTCGAGTCGGGGTAGAGATTTCGCCAGACGTCCACCAAGTCGAGGGACCCGACCAGGTCCCTCAACTTCTCAATTGCCGTCATGATCTGCGGGGCACCGGAGCAATCCCTCGCCTCGAGGGTGCAGTTAAAATCCCTCCCGAGGACAATGCAGTCGCCGACGTCGACGGAGCCAAGAAGAGCGGACACTTCTTCGAAGAAGCACGCTTGCTGCGGGCCGGGCTGAGGGGCGTACACGTTCATGAGATGGAGCAGCACGTCCCCCAGGCGAACCGTGACGTGCAGCAAGCGGCCTGGCATGGGCTCCTCGACTCCCAAGATCTCCGGCTGAAAATGCGGGGCCAGCAAGATGGCCATCCCACAAGAAGTGGCGGTGAGGTGGCTCATGCGGACCTCTCCTTGCCATTCCAGGAGCCACGTGGCTTCATCTCCTGCAACGGTGTGGGTTTCTTGCAGGAAGCACACCGCCTAATTCCCCTCCCGCAGGAGTGAAAACTTGTTAAATCTACGACGTGCCTCTCTGCCGCCGTTGATGTTGAGGCTGGCTATGGTTATCTTCATGACTAGAGCATAGTGCAACCTCTACCTAACCTATTGTGGGGGTGGAGTGGAGTCGTTTGTTGACCTCCACTCCTTCAGCAGCCCAGCGAGGAACCTTTTGAGCCGGCGCAGCTCAAGGCCTTGTGCCTTTGATAAGGGCCCGCCCGCGGCCATGGCTTTAGCGGCAGCACAGATGGACGCGATGAGCAGCCCCGGCTCGGACCATCTTTCCAGGGCTAGATGGGCTCGGTTGCGGAGACCCTGGCTCTGGACCAAAAAGTCCCAAAGTTCCTTTGCAGGAATGAGGGGGGACTCAGCGGCGGGCACGAGGAGATCCACCACCTCACTGGCGATGGACTTGAGATGTTCTCCCTCACCCCCCACCGAGTCCACGTCCCCCTCCGGGAGGTGGCCGCCAGCAGCCGGCCCGTCGACCACATGAGGTACGGCAAACGGCCCGGCCACTCCATCCGACTCTGGCTCTGCCCAGATCCCACCCCCAGGATCGTCGGCAGAGGAGTCCCCACTGGGCTCTTTTAAAAGCGGTGCTGTGTCAGGAAGCAACAGCGGGAGGGGTTCCTCCCCCGCCCCAGGAGCCGGGGAACGCGGAGAGACCCAGTCAAAGAAATGTTCCAGTTCCTCCAAGTACCCCAGCTCCAAAGTAGGGGGCGAGGGTTGTTGTTCTTCCCCCTCCCCGCTGCCACCTCCCGGCCCAGCGTGTACAGAATCATTAAAATTGTTAACATATTTTGTTTCTTCCGGGTCGAGCGACTCCCAGGGTAAGTTGGTTAATAGCTGGGCGGGCTCAGGTTCGGCCTTTTCGGTCCCGCCCGCCTCAGTCCCCGGGACGCTCGACCCGGCGGCTACACATTCCTCCGCTGGCCCCACGCCCCCCACGACAGGCAGATCTTCCACGCTATCCCCGGGAGGCAGAGGCTGGGCAGCCTCGACTGTCTCACCCTCCCCGGAGACAGACTCCTCTCGCCTACAGCGCAGTTTGGGGGCGCTGGTGGGGGACACAGGACACGCGGCGGGCACCGACTCCTCTGCGGAGGGATGTTGTTCCCCCTCCGCCTCATTGGAGCGGAGCCTCCATTTATTCCTGGGGGGACACGGAGGCAGGGAGACCTCCATGTCTGCCGAGCCCTCCCGCTCCAATCCCCACTTTTTCTTATCTTGCCCGCGCCGGAGCCCCTCTGTGATATTGGTCAAGGGCTCGGGCACGGGCTCAGGGCACCACATGCTCGCCGGTGACAGGGTTGGGTTGAGCGCGGGCATCAAATTGTATGGCGCACTGAGGGGACCCACCTCGAGATGTTTCGCCTTCCTCCGCACCTTCCTTCCGATCGGACGCTCTCCCTCCCCCCGCCGGAGGCCATGAAAACAAAGGCCCCCGACGATGCCCGCGCACCCACAGCTCCCGGCACGTGGACGCTACTAGGGGGAGGGGTGGTGGCAGCGCCAACCTTGGCCGCTTTTGGTGGTTTGGCAGCCTTGGAGTCGGGGCAGTTCTTGCGAACGTGCCCCACCTCCCTGCAGGCATGGCACCGCTCGCCGTCCGACGTCCAAAAGACGCGGTAGGCAGTCCCCCCATGCACCACATTAAAATTCCCTCTGTAGTCTCCTCCCGTGCCAGCCGGACAAAGAGCTGGCGGCGGAAGGAGAAGATGTGGCGCAGGCTGCTCTCCCTGATGCCGAGCAGTATGGGGTTGATCCCTGACCTTACTTCCCCCAGTTGGTTTAGGTTAGGGAGGAGCCCAGCGGGAGCAAAGGGTGGGACGTTAGAAAGGATGACTCTCTGCGTGGTGGCCTCGAGAGGGTCCAACAGCAGGAACGTCCCGCCCACCGTGAGCCCCTTTTCAAGGGCCAGGGACACCGCCCGCTTCAACCCCAGGAAGAATACAGCCTTCCCAGACATCTTGGAGGCTGCAACAATGGCCGAGGGGCTGACTATCCCAGCCATCGCCTGCACGCACACCTCAATGCTCATTGTGGGGTGAGTGTAGCTCTTGACCCCGTGTTTCTTTGTTATTAGTCTGAATGGTGGCAGGGCAGCAGGAGGCACAGGAGGCGCCATGGATGTGGACGCCGCCTGCGCATATGTCTTTGCTGGCCCTGCCACCGGCGTGGATGGGGTCGCCATCACGAGGTCCGTTTAAGGGCCACACCCACCCCAAAGTCACAGGCCTTAATGGTCTTAAATGGCCTCGTTGATTGTTTGAACAGAGGGAGCTCTAAAAGAGGCACACCTCTCCCCTAGTTGACAATTGGGGAGGGGCCTTGCTCCCTCTGCTCAGTTGTCTTAATTGTTTTTACAATTAGGAGGAAAGGGCTCTCAGAGAGAGAGGGGAGAGACAGTGAGAGAGAAAGAGCGAGGGGGTGGGAAAGTGGGAAGCTGTGAGGGCAGGTCTCCCCTCACAGCGATGGGTGGGTGTCTTTCTTGGGGTGCACTCCCCAGATGGCGAAACAAACACTATCTTTGTAGATGGTCTTCGGGTGGGGGGAGAAGATGTCTTCACCTGGGGCAGCTGGAGCCACCCAGGCACATACTCACAACGATGTTAAATAGGTGATTAATAATTCTTCAGCCAGGAAGCTCCAGCTATCCCAGGCTAGGCAATGGGGGAGGGGTGCTTCAGTGGTGTGTGGAGTCTAGCTGTAAGCAAGACCCCCACACAAACTTCCACACACACACACACCCCGCGATGTTCCGGGCCTCGAAGAAATCTTCTTTTCTCCCCCCACCGATACAAAAAAGTCCTTAGGGGAATGCACCAATATACACCCACCTTTGGATGATGAAGTCTCTCCCTCCTTCCACACTGGATAGTTGTTGTTCTTTTTCCCCCTCTCTCCAACTCTCTGTAGAAGTAATGAAGTTGTTGAATTTTCTGCTCTCCTCCTCTTCTTCTGGATGGATTGTAATGAAGTAAGCCCCTTCCTCCTCTTCCTGGACTGTTTCACAGGGCTCACAAAGGCCTTCCAGGCAGAAGCAACAGCAGGTAGCTCCTTCTCTCACTGCTCCAGGCTCCAAATGATCAGGCCACGCCTCCAACAGCTGTCCACAGAACTCTTTTTGGAGGAAACTAAAACATTAAATCGTAGCCCTCCCGATCCGGGGGACGCACCATATTTACAAGGCACTTTTTTCAGCGTTTTTGGGGGGGGGGTTCTGTGTTTTTTTTGTGTTTTTATTTTGTTTTTGTTTTTTATTTTTTGGGCACTAAAATCATATTTTTTTCCCCAAGTGCCCCATATAAAAGGGGAGGGGGACATTAAAAACACCGGCAATTAAAACAAAAAAACTTTGAAACATAAAATCAAATTAAAATTTGGTTGACGGGGGTGACGATGCACTCCAGTCCCTCCGGCGCCCACCTCTCGCGGAAGGCCGCGAGCGTACTGGTGGACACCGCGTGCTGCATCTCCAAGGACACCCTGGCACAGATGTACGCGCGGAAGAGAGGCAGGCAGTCAGGCTGAACGACCCCCTCGACCGCCCGCTGCCTGGACCGGCTGAAGGCACCCTTGGCCGTGCCCAGGAGCAGTCCTACGAGGAGGCCCTCGGACGTACCCGCTCCCCTCCGCACAGGGTGCCCAAAGATCAGGAGTGTGGGGCTGAAGTGCAGCCAGAATTTCAGGAGCAGCCCCTTTAAATAATAAAGCAGGGGCTGCAACCTCGTGCATTCGGTAAAAACATGGAACACGGACTCTTCCAAACCGCAGAAATTGCAGGCGGCCTGGGAGCCCGTGAACCGGCTTAAAAATTTATTGCACGGCACTGCTCCGTGCACCACCCTCCAGGCCAAGTCCCCGATAAATACTGGGAGGACTCCCGCGTAGAGTGCCCTCCATCGGGGACACCCACCTCCTCCGGATGGCAAGATGGTATGCCATGGCGTGTCCGGATGGCAGGCGAGGATGGCAAAATTGAGAGTGTGCAGGAGCAGCCCGTACAGGAAACCCCTCCGCGCAGAACTGAAAGGCACGGAGGGGATTTCCTCGAGGCGGCTCAAGTTGTGAGACACCGGCTCCCGAGGGAGGTTCCGGGGTTTGGCGCTGATGAGGAATTCCATCCGGATGGTGGTCAGTTCGGACGGGATCTCCCCACGTGCTTGAGCCTCCTCAATGCACCTAATGGAGTCAGGGCCTAGAGTTGTTTTTAGCGACTCGATGGCATCGGCTGCGCGGCGGACGTTGGCGGAATTTAGGTGCTGCCCCAGCGTGTCTGGCGCCATCCAGCCCGCTCCTCCACCATCGAGCAGGTCCCTGACCCTGGTCACCTCACCAGCCACAGCCCTCTCGTCCGACCGCCACCTAAAACCTCAGTCATGGATGTACGGATTCCCGAGCAGTGGCTCCTGCAGGACATCCGCCACTCCAGCCGGTGGAGAGCTGCGCTTGGTGGAGACTTTGTTCCAGACCCTGGTGAGTTCCTTGTAAAAGACAGGCAGCTCCTGGAAGGCTGTCCTTACGCCGCCCAAGCTCACAAACAGAAGCTGCGTGTCGTAGTTGAGGCCGTGCTGCTGGCGGAAGAAATACGTCGCCAGAGCACACCACCTAGGAGGGGGCTCGACGCAAAGGTATCTCTGCAGGGTCTGAAGACGGAAAGTCGCGAGCTGGGTGCTGACGCACACCAACGACTGACCACCCTCCCCAAGCGGGAGACTCAAAACTGCGGCAGAGACCCAGTGCTTCCTGTTGTTCCAGAAGAAGTCCACCAGCTTCTTCTGTATCTTGGTGACAAACGCAGGGGAAGGGGTCAAAGTGACCAGCCGGTACCACAACATGGCGGCCACCAGCTGGTTTATGAGTAGCGCTCGACCCCTGTAGGACAGCACTCAGAGCAGTCCTGTCCAGCGCCCTAGGCGAGCGGCGACCTTGGCCTCCAGCTCTTGCCAGTTCGCCGGCCAGGCTTCCTCGTCGGGGCTAAGGTAGACTCCCAGATAGAGGAGATGGGTCGTGCTCCAGGCAAAAGGCCTGAGCTCCTCCGGCAGGGAGTCCATCCGCCACTGACCCACCAGGAGTCTGGAACATTTCTCCCAGTTGATCCTGGCGGAGGATGCAGCCGAGTAAATCTCCTGGCACTCACGCATCCTCCGCAGGTCAGCGGGATCCTCTACTTCGAGGAGCACATCATCGGCGTAAGCCGAGAGGACGACCTCCACGCCCGGCCATTGCAGAGCCAGTCCCGTCAACCTCGTCCGCAGGAGGTGCAGGAAAGGCTCCACGCAGATGGCATATAACTGGCCGGATATGGGGCATCCCTGGCGCACCCCTCTCCCAAAATGAAGGGGCGCCGTCAAGGACCCATTAACCTTTATCAGACACTCCACGGCGGCGTACAAAAGTCGGATCCGGACGTCAAAATGCGTCCCGAACCCGAAAGCGCGCAGAGTTCCGAACAGATAGTCGTGATCCAGCCTGTCGAACGCCTTCTCTTGGTCGAGAGATAGGTAGGGGACCGACAGACCAGCCTCCTTGGAATGATGGATGAGGTCCCGGACCAGATGGATGTTATCGTGGATTGTCCGGCCTGGGACCGTGTAGGACTGATCGGGGTGGATCATGTGGTCCAGCACGGCGCCAAGGCAAGCAGACATCGCCCTGGCGAAGATTTTGTAGTCCGTGCTGAGGAGGGAGACCGGGCACCAGTTCTTAAGGAGGCAGAGATCACCCTTCTTCGGCAGCAGGACGATGACTGCCCTGTGCCAAAAGATGGGCATCTCCCCGGTCGCCAGACTTTCCCCCAGGACCCGCGCGTAGTCACCCCCCAGGATGTCCCAAAATGCCCTGTGGAACTCCACGGTCAACCCGTCCAGCCCCGGGGCTTTTCCCCTCGAGAGCCGGGCAAGGGCGCCGGTCAGCTCCGCCAGGCTTAGCGGAGCTTACAGATTTTCGGCAACCTCCAGGCTGACCTTCGGCAGGTCCTCCCACAAAACTCTACGCACTTCCTCGCTGGACGGCTCCGGAGAGAACAGAGCCCCGTAATATTCACGGGCCCTGTTGTTGACGCCCTCCGGATCCGGGACGAGAGAGCCATTGTTGGCCAGCAGCGTCAAGAGCTGCTTAGGGACACTCTGTCTTTTTTCCAGCAAGTAGAAGAAGGGGGAGCCGTGGTCCAGATCCCGCAGGAACCTGATCCGTGACCTCACGAATGCGCCTTGGGACCCGACGAGCTGCAGGTCCTTCAGCGCAGACTTCTTCGCTTCGGACACCATCTGCAGGGCCGGGTCCTCGACGACTTGACCGAGATGGGACTCCAGTTCGAGCACCTCTTTTTCTAGGCGCCTGACCCTGGCCGCCCACCTCTTGGTCGACCCCCTCGCATACTCTTGACAGAAGATGCAGACGTGAGCCTTGCCCACGTCCCACCATAGCCTCAAGGAGGGGAAGCCCCCCTGCTTCCTTCTCCAGTCAGCCCAGAAATGACGGAACGAGTCCTGGAACCGCACGTCCTCCAGCAGCTGGTTGTTAAAATGCCAGTACGTGGACACCGTCCTTGCGCGGAGCGAAGTGAGCTCCGCCCACACCAGGTGGTAGTCCGAACACGGCACCGGTCACATGGAGGCCGCCGGAATGCAGGAAACGTATGCCCGAGACACGTAAAGGCGGTCGACTCTGGACCATCCTACTCCAGGCCTCACCCAAGTAAAGGCGCTGGAGTCGGGATGGAGATTTCGCCAGACATCCACCAAGTCGAAGGACCCGATCAGGTCCCTCAACTTCTCCATCGCCGTCATGCTCTGCGGGGCACCGGAGCGGTCCCTTGCCTCGAGGGTGCAATTAAAATCCCCCCCAAGAACAATGCAGTCGCCGACATCGACGGAGCCAAGGAGAGCGGACACCTTTTCGAAGAAGCGCGTTTGCTGCGGGCCGGGATGAGGGGCGTACACGTTCACGAGATGGAGCGGCACGTCCCCCAGGTGAACCGTGACGTGCACCAAGTGGCCTGGCACGGGCTTCTCGACCCCCAAGATCTCCGGCTGAAAATGCGGGGCCAACAAGATGGCCACCCCACAAGAAGTGGTTGTGAGATGGCTAATGCGGACCTCTCCTTGCCATTCCAGGAGCCACGTGGCTTCGTCTCCCGGAATGGTGTGGGTTTCTTGCAGGAATCACACCGCATATTTCCCCTCCCGCAGGAGCGAAAAATGGTTAAATCTATGGTGTGCCTCTCTGCCGCCATTGATGTTGAGGCTGGCTATGGTTATCTTCATGAAAAAGCATAGTGCAACCTCTACCTAACCTATTGTGGGGGCGGGGGAGTGGAGTCGTTTGTTGACCTCCACTCCTTCAGCAGCCCAACGAGGAACCTTTTGAGCCGGTGCAGCTCAAAGCCTTGTGCCTTTGATAAGGGCCCGCCCGCGGCCATGGTTTTAGCGGCGGCGCGGACGGACGCGACGAGCAGCCCTGGCTCGGACCATCTTTCCATGGCCAGATAGGCTCGGTTGCGGCGACCCTAGCTTGGGACCAAAAAGTCCCGGAGTTCCTTTGCAGGAATGAGGGGGGACTCAGCGGCGGGCACGAGGAGATCCACCACCTCACTGGCGATGGACTCGAGATCTTCTCCCTCGTCCCCCACCGAGTCCCCGTCCCCCTCAGGGAGGTCGCCAACAGCAGCCTGCACGTCGACCGCACGAGGTACGGCAAACGGCCCGGCCGCTCCATCCGACCCTGGCTCTGCCCCGATCCCACCCCCAGGATCGTCGGCAGAGAAGTCCCCACTGGGCTCTTTTAAAAGTGGTGCTGGGTCAGGAAGCGACAGCGGGAGGGGTTCCTCCTCTGCCCCAGGAACCGGGGAACACGGAGAGACCTGGCCAAAGTAATGTTCCAGGTCCTCCAAGTACCCCAGCTCCAAAGTAGGGGGCGAGGGTTGTTGTTCTTCCCCCTCCCCGCCGCCACCACCCAGCCCAGTGTGTGGATGTTCTGTAAAATTATTAGCATTTTCAGATTCTGCCGGGTCGAGCGACTCCTGGGGGAAGTTGGTTAATAACTGGGCGGGCTCAGATTCGGCCTTTTCGGCCCCGCCCGCCTCAGTCCCCGGGACGCTCGACCCGGTGGCTACGCATTCCTCCACTGGCCGCACGCCCCCCATGACAGGCAGATCTTCCACGCCATCCCCCGGAGGCAGAGGCTGGGCAGCCTCGACTGTCTCACCCTTCCCGGGGACAGACTCCTCTCGCCTACGGCGCAGTTTGGGGGTGCTGGTGGGGGATCCGGGACACGCAGCGGGCACCGACTCCTCCGTGGAGGGATGTTGTTCCCCCTCCGCCTCATTGGAGCAGCGCCTCCTTTTATTCCTGGGGGTGCACGGAGGAAGGGAGACCTCCATGTCTACCGAGGCCTCCCACTCCACTCCCCCCTTTTTCTTTTCTTGCCCGCGCCAGAGCCCCTCTGTGATATTGGTCAAGGACTCGGGCACGGGCTCAGGGCACCACATGCTCGCCGGTGTCAGGGTTGGGCTGAGCGCGGTGATCAAATTGTCTGGCGCACTGAGGGGACCAGCTTTGAAATGTTTTGCCTTCCTCCGCGCCTTCTTTCCGATCGGTCGTTCTCCCTGCCCCCCACCAGAGGCCGTGAAAACAAAGGGCCCCGACAATGCCCGCACACCTACAGCTCCCGGCACGTGGACGCAAATAGGAGGAGGGGTGGCGGTGGCACCAGCCTTGGCCGCCTTCGGTAGTTTGGCAGCCTTGGAGGCAGAGCAGTTCTTGCGAACGTGCCCACCTCCCTGCAGGCATGCCACCGCACGCCGTCCAAAAGATGCGGTAGGCAGTCCCCTCCTGCACCACATTAAAACTTCCCTCTGTCGTCTCCTCCCGTGCCAGCCGGACAAAGAGCTGGCGGTGGAAGGAGAAGATGTGGCGCAGGCTGCTCTCCCTGAGGCCGAGCGGTATGGGGTTGATCCCTGACCTTACCTCCCCCAGTTGAGGGAGGTGGAGCCCAGCGGGAACAAAGGGCGGGACATTAGAAATGATGACCCTCTGCGCGGTGGCCTCAAGAAGGTCCACCAGCAGGAATGTCCCGCCCACCGTGAGCCCCTTTTCAAGGGCCAGGGACACCGCCCGCTCCGACCCCAGGAAGAATACAGCCTTCCCAGACATCTTGGAGGCTGCGACAATGGCCGAGGGGCCGACTACCCCAGCCATCGCCCGCACGCACTCCTCAATGCTCATTGTGGGGTGAGTGTAGCTCTTGACCCCGTGATTCTTTGTTATTAGTCTGAATGGTGGCAGGGCAGCAGGAGGCGCAGGAGGCGCCGTGGATGTGGACGCTGCCTGCGCATATGTCTTTGCTGGCCCTGCCACCGGCGTGGATGGGGTCGCCATCACGGGGTCCCTTTAAGTCACAGGCCTTAATGGTCTTAAATGGCCTCATTGGTGTTTGAACAGAGGGAGCTCTAAAAGAGGCACACCTCTCCCCTAGTTGACAATTGGGGAGGGGCCTTGCTCCCTCTGCTCAGTTGTCTTAATTGTTTTTACAATTAGGAGGAAAGGGCTCTCAGAGAGAGAGGGGAGAGACAGAGAGAGAGAGAAAGAGCGAGGGGGTGGGAAAGAGGGAAGCTGCGAGGGCAGGTCTCCCCTCACAGCGATGGGTGTGTGTCTTTCTTGGGGTGCACTCCCCAGATGATGGCAAAACAAACACAGTCTTTGTAGATGGTCTTCGGGTAGGGGGAGAAGATGTCTTCACCTGGGGCAGCTGGAGCCACCCAGGCACATACTCACAACGATGTTAAATAGGTGATTAATAATTATTCAGCCAGGTAGCTCCAGCTATCCCAGGCTAGGCAATGGGGGAGGGGTGCTTCAGTGGTGTGTGGGGCCTAGCTGTAAGCAAGACCCCCACACACACTTCCACACACACACACACCCCGCGATGTTCCGGGCCTCGAAGAAATCTTCTTTTCTCCCCCCACTGATACAACAAAGTCCTTAGGAGAATGCACCAATATACACCCACCTTTGGATGATGAAGTCTCCCACCTTCCACACTGGATAGTTGTTCTTTTTCCCCCTCTCTCCAACGCTCTGTAGAAGTAATGAAGTTGTTTTAAATTTTCTGCTCTCCTCCTCTCCCTCTGGATGGAATGTAATGAAGTAAGCCCCTTCCTCCTCTTCCTGGGCTGTTTCACAGGGCTCACAAAGCCCTTCCAGGCAGAAGCAACAGCAGGGAGCTTCTTCTCTCACTGCTCCAGGCTCCAAATGATCAGGCCACGCCTCCAACAGCTGTCCACAGATCGCTGAACGTAGCAGGCCAGGTGGATGAGGTGGTTAACAAGGCATACGGAATGCTTGACTTTATTAGCTGAAGCATAGAATACAAGAGCAGGGAGGTTATGCTTGAACAGTATGAAACATTACTTAGGCCACAGCTAGAGTACTGCATATAGTTCTGGTCACCACATTACAGGGAAGATGTGATTGCACCAGAGAGGGTACAGAGGAGATTTACGAGGATGTTGCTGGGACTGGAGAATCTTAGCGATGAGGAAAGATTGGATAAGTTGGGTCTGTTTTCTTTGGAACAGAGGAGGCTGACAGGAGACCTAATTGAGCAGTATAAAATTATGAGGGGCCTAGATGGAGTTGCTATGATGAACCAATTTACTTTAGCAGATGTGTCAACAATCAGGGAGCATTTGGTAGGAGGTTTAGCGGGGATTTGAGGACAAATTATTTCACTCAGAATGTGGTAGGGATCTGGAACTCACTGCATGAAACGGTGGTGGAGGCAGAAACTCTGACCACATTTAAAAAATACTTGGAAATGCACTTGAAGTGCCATAACCTACAGGCCTACGGACCAAGAGCTGGAAAGTGGGACTAGGTTGGATAGCTCTTTGTCAGCCAGCATGGACACGATGGGCCGAATGGCCTCCTTCGTACTGTAGATTTAGATGATTGTATGAATTCTGCATTGCTGATTCTCTGGACTCTTGTCCATCCTCCACCTCATCATTGGCGGTTGTCCCTTTACTTGTCTGGGCCCCAATTTCTGGTATTCCCTTCCTAAACCTCTCCATTTCACTCCTTCTTTAAGACCATTCTTAGAACCTATCTCTGACCACACTTTTGGTAACCTGTCTCCTTCATTGGCTCACTATATTGTTTTGTCTAATTACACTCATGTGAAGCGACTTGGGGTGATTTACTAAGTTAACAGCGCTATATAAATGAACGTGGTAGTTGTTGTAATGAGCAGTCCATCCTGGCCAATCCCATCCCCACATGTCTCTAGATGGTCCGGTGCATTTATAAAGATCAGGTGGGTTTAGTTGCAGTGATCCCTCTATTTTATTGATCAGACCCTCCTGGTCAGTCTCCCACGTGTATCTAGGTGGTTCGATCCATTTACACTGATCAGGGTTGGGCTGTACTGAATCCATTAGTGGTACTGAACCGCTGATCATCACAGTCCACTGGTGCAGCACAAGAAAGGAATCCAACTGTGATTCACAACATGTTCATCTGTAAACAGCTCAATGACTGTTCTAAACTAACTGGCCCTCAACTGCTCCCTGCAGAGTTCACCGTGTCAGGCCAGACTCGGTCTGTGCTGGAGACAAGTCAGGATGTGGTGGCTCCAAAAGGGGTTGTGGTAATGGTAAAAACAAGAGCAAGGGATGTGAGGCATCGCATTAATATCCCACAGTGCAGATTATCTGCCTTGCTGGGAGAGAATAAACAACTGATTGACCGCTGGAGCGATGAGAGCCCTGACCACAAACTGGAGAGTGATGGGAAGGATGCAGAGGTGGAGAATATTTCCCCTTTGGATGGTGCCAGCTCCAGCTCGCGGGGTTGTGCTGAATATTCGACTGTCCCATAAAAAGAGCGCATGCCCTTCAGCTGCCAGGGCGAAAGAATGAGTTGACACTGAAACCCCGCCTGGGAGTTAAAAAACCATCAGCTCCAGTTTTATTGGTCAATTACATGTCGTGATGAAACGTGCCCAATTCATTCACGAGAACCTAGTCCAATGTTCAGTGAATCCATAAAACTCAGAGCAAACCACTGTGTGCTTTCCGGCAATCCAAACAATACAATAAAATGGGCATTGAGTCGGCGGCCGTCGGGTTGGGAGGATGTGGTGAGCAGACTAAAGAAAAGCTCTCAACCAGCAATCATACAGCGGGCCAGGGGAGGGCGCCAGAGAGCCACGCCCACCCGAGGCAGGTCCAGAGACCCACCGGTGGGGAAAGAGCCCGACGGCGGTTGAGTCCTTACCAGCAGATGGCGCCAGGGAGCATCGCCTGCCACAAGTGCAGTGACCCAGCGGCAGGGAAAGGCCCTGAGGGCGGATCAACCCTTTAGGGCCTGGGCGGTGCGGAGAGAGAAGAATGAATGGAGGGAACATTGGACGAGTTCCGTTGCTCCATTCGGATCCTGCTAACCTGTTTTACTCTGTGCGCTCTGTGTAGGCGTTACTTTACTCCCGAATATGGAAAGACAAACATCTGACCCGGGGGCTGGATTTCATCCCTTGGTTCTTAGCCATTCAGAGTGACCCGGCCGTGATCCCGGCAGAGTTTTCTCTGGGTTTCCCAAATCCAATATGTGGCAGAAGCACACGGTCCAGTTACTGCCCGATATTGGGATCCCGCCTTGGGTGGGGGCGGGGGCGGGGAATCTGGCGGTGAAATCATTGCAGCAATGACATGGGCAATCTGCATTTCAGTTGTGAAACTTTCTAGGCCACAGCACTGTCTGAGGAAGCTGATTCCTCTCACATTGAAGCCTCACATTCACACACTCTTCGGCTTGTTCTTACTGTGTGAAATACAACACAGAACCACCCTGAGGACAAAAAGCTGATGGAGAATACAACCCAGGACCAGTGGGAGGAGGTTGTCCTTGGCATTGAGTGTCACCCCCAGCTCCACCTGGAGTCCGCTCCAAGTATTGCTCACTGTCTGGGTGGAGAAGAATTCCTGAGATCAGTCCTAAGTTTATCTTCACTCAGTGTTACCCCATGTCCCAGAATCCTTCTCTCAAAATTTGACTTAAAGTGATGTTTCGAAGTCCCACTTTTCCACCCGCATAACCACCTTTTTCTGAGCTCCTTCCAGCTTCTCCTTTTCAGTCTGTGCAGCCCATGTTTCCGCAGTCTACTTCACACCTCAATCCTTTGGCACCAGCATCAGCCTTTGCCCCTTACCCGCACCGCCTCCAATGTCTGGATGTCTCCCCAGCACCTTGCAGACAATGAGCCATCCAGAAAATGGTCAGGACTGAGCAGACATCCCGCTAAACCTCCAGAGGCAAATCTCCTCGCAAACAGCAACCTGTCAAGTGGTGAGAGAACACCAGCAGTGAGGATAGAGGAGTATAAACAGGGACAGCGAATAACAATTGGGATCCAAGTGTGAGGAGCCAGTGTCTCAGAGATTGGGTGAGACTGTGGGTACACATTGTCCAAGTGTGAGGAGCCAGTGTCTCAGAGACTGGGTAAGATTGTGGGTCCACAGTGTCCAAGTGTGAGGAGCCAGTGTCTCAGAGACTGGGTAAGATTGTGGACACACAGTGTCCAAGTGTGAGGAGCCAGTGTCTCAGAGACTGGGAGCAGGAAATGTTCCTGAAACCAGTCTGAAGTCCTGCTGTGAAATTAAATCTGGACCAGGCCTGGCTTGGATCATTCTCCTTCTGGATTAGTGCAGAACTGCCAGCAACACTGATCTGAAATCTTTATCGAGGAACATTTTAATCCTAATTGCAATTTCATCTACTCCAGTAATATATCATTGACAGTCGGGAATAAGGAATATTATAATCTTTCATACAAACATCCTTCCATTAAGCAAATGCCAATGCTGTGAATTAAATTTGAGCTGACAGGTTGTGTTTCCCACTGTGAGAAGGAACGGCCTGCTCTATCCTCAGACACTCTGGTCCTGCTGCTGTTCCATGTTTTAGAATCGAACAGAACACATTGTCTCCCCGGTTACATCAGTTGTGGCCATGGTCCACAGGAAGGAAGTCCTGGTGTCTGCCCCACAACTCCCCGCACAGTACAGAGGGGTCATCGTGTGCTGGGATTGGTAAACTCCATCCTTTTTGTTTTATTATTTCATAAAATCAGCGTCAATTCTTTATATTATCAGCCCACACCACAGAAAATTGGTTGCAATTTACCAAAACTCCCTGGATTCTGGGGAGGTGCCAGCAGATTGAAAAACTGCAAATGTAATGTCCCTATTTAAAAAAGGAGGCAGACAAAACAGGAAACTATAGACCAGTTAGCCTAACAGCTGTGGTTGGGAAAATGTTGGAGTCCATTATTAAAGAAGCAGTAGCATGACATTTGGAAAAACACAATTCAGCCAGGCAGAGTCCACAAGGATTTATGGAAGGAAAGTCATGTTTGGCAAACTTTCTGGAATTCTTTGAGGTTGTAATGAACCGGTTGGATAAGGGGAAACCAGTGGATGTGGTGTATTTGGACTTCCAGAAGGCATTTGACAAGGTGCCACATAAAAGGTTACTGCACAAGATAAAAGGGGTTGGGGTAATATATTAGCATGGATAGAGGATTGGCTAACTAACAGAAAACAGAGAGTCGGGATAAATGGTTCATTCTCAGTAACTAATGGAGTGCCGCAATGATCAGTTCTGGGACCCCAACTATTTACAATCTATATTAATGACTTGGAAGAAGGGACCGAGTGTAACGTGGCCAAGTTTGCTGGTGATACAAAGATGGGAGGAAAAGCAATGTGTGGGGAGGACACAAACAACCTGCAAAAGGACATAGAGAGGCTAAGTGAGTGGATAAAAATTTGGCAGATGGAGCAAAAAAAGTTGGAAAGTGTGAGGTTATGAAATTTGGCAGAAAAAAATCAAAGAGCGAGTTATTATTTAAATGGAGAAAAATTGCAAAGTGCTATACTTTCCTCTGAGCCCCTCAATGCCTGATTGTCCGCTCTGAAAAAACGCTAATGTTTGGTGAATAATGCTGGTGAGAATTTCCACTTTTATGTTGAAACTAATTAAAATTAATCACCCGGTGAGAAAATGGGCATTACACCATTATTATTGGCGGCTTTCTCGGTGGTTAAGGGGAAACTAAGTAAAATGGGCGATTCTTTCTGGAATGGATGGTAAATATTTAAAATTTCATCCGAGGCTGTGGTTGGGCCTAGGGAGGTGGAAAAACTTTTTTTTTTTAATTCAATTTAAAAAAAATTCATAAAGAGCATTCCCAAGACACTTTTACACCATTTGCCGTTTTAAAATAAAAACAAAATAAAGAACCTCTAACTTACCTTTCTTTGCAGAGTACTCACGTTCCGCCTGTTTAAGTAGCTTTTACAGGACAGTTCCCTTAGCGATCTGGACAGGCTTCCATTGAGGCCAAATTTACGTCGTGGTGATTTTTCTCGCCATTGCACATCGGCGGTTTGGTCCTGGCAGGCATGTTCAGATGTGAGTGATACCATTAAAAAACTAAGGGGGAAACATTCGCCAGGTGGAAAAACAGCTGTACCACCAAGAAAATCACCGAGAACCCACAGAAAATGATAGGTAAATCTAGCCCCAGGTGCCGCAGTACAGCGGGACCTGGGGGTCCTTGTGCATGACACAAAAAAGGTTAATATGCAGGTACAGCAAGTGATCAGGAAGGTCAATGGTATCTTGGCCTTTATTGCAAAGAGGATGGAGCAGAAAAGGAAGGAAGTCTTGCTACAGTTATACGGGGTATTGGTGAGGCTACACCTGGAATACTGCATAAAGTTTTGGTTCCCATATTTAAGAAAGGATATACTTGCTTTAGAGACAGTTCAGAGGTTCACTAGGTTGATTCCGAGATGAGCGGGTTGATTTATGAAGAAAGGTTGAGTAGGTTGGGCCTCTACTCATTGGAATTCAGAAGAATGAGAGGTGTATAAGATTATAAGGGGGCTTGACACGTAGATGCAGCGAGGATGTTTCCATTGATAGGGGAAACTAGAACTATAGGGCATAATCTTAGAATAACGGGTCACCCATTTAAAACTAAGATGAGGAGGAATTTATTTTCTCAGAGAGTTGCAAATCTGTGGAATTTTCTGCCTCAGAGAGCTGTGGAAGCTGGGTCATCGAATAAATTTAGGACAGAGATAGACAGTTTCTTAACCGATAAGGGAATAAGGGGTTGTGGTGAGCAGGCAAGGAAGTGGACCTGAGTCGATGGTCAGATCAGCCATGATCTTATTAAATGGCGGACAAGGCTCAAGGGGCTGTATGGCCTACTCCGGTTCCTATTTCTTATGTTCTTATGTTATTACAATGTGGTACCATACACACAACAATGCCTTGTTATTACCTCATTTGTGTCCTTAATGTGAACCATTACAACCCAGAATAGATGGCAGTTACACCTGATTTGGGCAGCTGGGATTGCTGTTTATATTTGTTAACAGACCGGTTTTTGTCTATTCGGTAACATTGCACCGGTGTGCCGTGGCTGCAGTGTGTACCATCTACAAGATGCCGCAACTTGCCAAGGCTTCCATCACCTAGACCTGGGGTGGGCAATTATTTGGGCGGGAGAGCCACTTAATGAGTTTTGTTGAGTTGTTGAGGGCTGCCCACCAATGTTGGCCCTAAGGCACGTGGCCGCACGGTCAAGCTACAATCGCGCGGTCCCACGTAGGCCGCTCCCCAGGTCCTGTCGCTGGAAGTGACACTGCACATGTGCGGCTGCCTAGTGGCCGAGCAGCAAATTTAAAGGGAACATACACAGAAAAAGATTTAGAGGGAACATTTGATAAACATGAACATTGCATAAACATAAATTCAGATCGTAGTCAGATGCTATACTCCATACACATGAATTCAATACTGCCTAGAAATGAATCAAAGATAAAAGTTGAAAATGTTGTGGTATCTTCTGGTCTTTGTAAATCATTGTCATCATCATAGGTAGTCCCTCGAAATCGAGAAAGACTTATTTCCACTCTAAAAATGAGTTCTTAGGTGACTGAACAGTCCAATATGGGAATTACAGTCTCTGTCACAGATGAGACAGACAGTCGTTGAAGGAAAGGGTGGGTGGGGAGTCTGTTTGGCTGCGCTCTCTTTCCTCTGCTGCACTTGTTTTCTGCATGCTTTCAGCGACGAGACTCGAGGTGCTCAGCGCCCTCCTGGATGCACTTCCTCCACTTAAGGTGATCTTTGGCCAAGGACTCGCAGGTGTCGGTGGGGCTGTTGCATTTCATCAAGGAGGCTTTGAGGGTGTCCTTGAAATATTTCCTCTGCCCACCTTGACTTGCTTGCCATGTAAGAGTTCCAAGTAGAACGCTTGCTTTGGGAGTCTTGTGTCAGGCATGTGAGCAATGTGGCCTGCCCAATGGAGCTGGTCGAGTGTGGTCAGTGCTTTGATGCTGCCGATGAAAGCTGCAAGAGAAATGCAGGGAACAGCACCAACCCTTGTACATGGCCTTCTTTGACCTTACAAATGCCTTTGACACTGTCAACCGCGAGGGACTATGGATCGTCCTCCTCCGTTTTGGCTGCCGTCAAAAGTTTGTTACCATCCTCCACCTGCTCCACGATGACATGATTCTGACCAACGGATCCATCACAGACCCAATCCACGTCCGGACCGGGGTCAAGCATGGCTGCGTCATCACACCAACCCTCTTCTCGATCTTCCTCGCTGCAATGTTCCACCTCACACTCAACAAGCTCCCCGCTGGAGTAGAACTAAACTACAGAACCAGTGCAACCTATTCAACCTTCGTCGTCTCCAGGCCAGATCCAAGACTGTCCCAAGCTCTGTAAATCAGTGCTGTGAAACAGAACTGTACCCTCTTTAGAGCCTGTGTCAGCATTAATTCCCCATCTCAGTCATCCTCATGTCCCTCTGCAAAGAATACTAATGCCGTCCCAATTGATGCCAGATGAGAACTCCCCTGTCGTCATACTATGGATACCGGCAAAAGAAAGTTGCAGCGCCGGCCACTTTTTTCAGTAAAAGATCTGTGGAGATGAGCAGCCATGACCCTACTCTAAATTGGATAGGGCATATTCTAGTATGCAGTGCATTCTGGGTACCTACGTCCACCATTGGGGTCCAGACTCACGGAATGGATCCTTTTAATCGGCCGGGGAGAATCGATTTTGCGAATTATTTTGAATGAAGTATTACTATGGTTTTTCCTTGGCTGCAGTTTGGTTCTGTGTCTGACCCATGATAAGTGAAAGTGGATAGACGAATGTACAGCTCGAGCTCCGGCTCGCGTTCTATTTCTGTCCCATCCAGCGGGATGGATAGAATGTCTTGGCGGGCCGGATATGGCCCACGGAGCGTATTTTGCCCACCACTGCTCTACACTGTCCCATCAAACACAACCAGGACATGGATTACATACAGTGTAAAGCATATTTAAACTACGCATCAAACACTCCCAGGTCAGGTACAGTATGTGTTAGATACAGTGTAAAGCATATTTAAAGTGGTCATAAAACACTCCCACGTCAAGCCCAGCATCAGATAGATACTGAGTAAAGCTCCCTCTAATCTGTCCCATGAAATCCTCCCAGGTCAGGTCCCTCTACAAACTCCTATCAAACACTCCCAGGGCAGGTACAGAACGGACTAGATACAGCGTAAAGCTCCCTCTACATAAGATGTGAAATCAGTTATTTTCTGTATCATTTATCATTTTTTAAATCTGATTTAGTAAAAATCGTCCACAAATATTGTATATGACAGATTCGACAGAGAGAGGAACCAGTGAGTGTACAACTGAAGCCAGTCACGATTTTTCCTTCATTTAGACACTCCCTAACGAGTCCCCATTCTTCCTTCATTTGCAGATGCTCCCTGACCAGTTCCCATTTCTTCATTTATAGATGCTCCCTGACCAGTCACCATTCCTCCTTAATTTACAGACACTCCCTGACCAGTCACCATTTCTCCTCCATTTACAGACGTTCCCTGACTGGTTTCCATTTTTCCTTCATTTACAGATGCTCCCTCACCAGTCACAATTTTCCAGACACTCCCTGACCAGTCAACAATTCTCCATTTACAGACGCTCCCTCACCGGTCTCCTTCATTTACAGACGCTCATTTCCTCCCTCTCCTGGAGTTTGCCACGGGGCCACTTTGTGGACCTTTCTGTTGTGGCTTTAAACAGATGAAACCCTGTGTTGTGGAGCAAACATTGCAACATTTGGTAGTGAAATGGATTCATTCAGGACAGACAGCAGGGATTATTGCAGAAAATAACACAGTGTTGTGAGAAAGGAAATGCAGTGGATGTTGTGCAGATGGATTGGCAAAACGTGTTTGATAAGGTGCCGGACAGGAGGCTTGTTTATCAAATGAAGGCTCACGATATTAAAGGGAGTGGGGCAGTATGGACAGGAAGCTGGGTAAAAGGCAGAAAACAGAGAGTAGTGGTTAATGGATGCCCTTCAGACTGGAGGGATGTAAACAGTGGTGTCCCCCAGGGTCAGTGTTGGGACCATTGCTCTTAATATAGACAGGATCTGGACTGGGGCATACGATCAAACTTTCCAGATGACACCAAATCTGGGACCATGACCAACTGTGAGGACTGCAAGTGACTTCTGTGTGAATACACAAGTTAGTAAATGGGTTCGGTCGATGTCAGATGAAATTAATGCAGAGAAATATGAGGTGATATATTTTGGGAGAAGACAATGGTCAGAAAAGTAGATTTAATGGTAAAAATGTAAAAGGAGTAGAGTGGAACAGTAAAGAGTTGTCAGATTCTAGCTAATGCCATGTGATATTAATTAGTAGGTTTGAGAATCCAGTGTCAGCAATTTTAATAAGAAATATATGATGAGCAGATTTTCTGCCCAGTACTGTATCTTGTATTGATCCATCAATCAGAGTAAACATGCAAGTCCCACGTGTCCACAGTAACTGCCACGAGGTCAGCCCACTGGATGGAACCGCATGCGTCCTGAGCTTGATCTCCAGTGTCTCCAATCCCGACTGCCCCCTTACATCAGTCTCCCCTCACTTTTATACCCTGCAGTGATCCACCTCTGGCACTGGACTCTTCTTTGCTGGGTTTTGGCAGGAAGCAAGGAAAAGACAGGTGGAACTTGAACACATTCCCTGGATCCCAGCTGATACTTTTCTTCAGTAATGTTCTCAATATCGCTAAACTTCTCTGCTTACTGTTAATTATATTATTTCTTATAGTTTCACAATTAAAGGTGAAAACATCGCACATTATAATCTATTACCCACTCTGATTTAAGCTTATATTGTGGTCAATAACAGACAAACCCTGTTCTTTCCCCTGATCTGATTAGAATTTCCAACTAGCCTATTCTGTGGAATAGAATGTCTGACCAGTGTTGCCATGGGTCTGCTAATTCCCAAGGGCATCTCAGACAAAGTGCTTTTAGTGGGAGGCCCAGCAGTGAAAGTGAAACCAAACCAAAGGGAACAAATAAAGATTTAAAGCAAAGGAACAGGAAACAGAACAATGGGAAAAAAACACAACTGGCCCAAAAGTGGGATTAATTTCCCCAAAAGGTCAATATAGACAGTTAGAAACTCCTCCTGGTGACTGTGTGCCTGCAGGACTCGGCTTTACTCCATTGTTTAAAGGCACAGAGCGCTGGCCTCACACTCAGGGGGCAATGCGTGGGAATTCCAGGGGCGGTGAGGACACGTCCAGAAATACCCCAGAGCAGTGAAAGCACTGGGCCTCAGCACATGCTCAGGAGAAAACCCCGGGAAAGGGTAAAGTCAGCATGCCCACTCTGAACCCGGTTTGCTGCTCCCTCTGTGCCCAGCACTGCCTGCACCCCCGGCAAATGGAAGTGGAATTTCAGCCTCAGTGTTACAAGTTTTATTGGTTACAGGCTGGAGAGAGGAATAGTTCACACTAACACCGAGCTGTGTGATTGGTTCAGTCTGCGTATGACTGACGGGCCCTTTTGAGTGGTCAGGTATTCAAATTCCCAGTAACTCTAATACCAGCTATAAGAGAGGGGAGATCTGTGTTTAAATCAAAGAGTCTCCTTGCAGATTCTCTGAGAGAAGGAACTGGTCAGCTTTAAACACCAGAAAGAGAAAAAATGTTACAAATTTCCAATTAGCAGTTTTTGATCAATATCGACTCCCACAGGAATGGGGAATTCTAGAATAGGGAGGAACTGGTCACGATTTGAAAGGTATTGAAGGATTCATGGAGCTCTTGGGATATTTATTTTGTCCACTCGAGGAGTTAGATAACAGACTTCTTGCTGTGAATATAAAGTTGCATTATTGCGCCATGATGTATTTACTTGTTTATATTTGGTTAAATATATTTTATGAGTGGATTTAAATTCAAGATGAGGTTTGCAAGCGTGATGCTCTATTGACACATCAAAGGTGAGAAATGCTGTGGGGCACACGCAAAGTCCAGTAGCTGAAAGTGATTAACAGATTGGATTTTGTGTTTCGTGATCCCAGGCATGTTACCGATATCATCGCTGCATCCCAAGGATAGGAGAGGTACACTGGGAGGTATGGGGAGCTGGGACTTGTCCATGAAGTAACTGAAGGTATGAAAACTGAAATAATGTGGAGTTAGAAAGGAGAAAAAGCCCAAAAATGTAGCAGTCAGTAAAAGGACATCAATTAGTCTCCTGTTATCTTGGAGACATTAAATATTGACAAACTGTGTTATTTGAAATATCAAAATATTAAACTCCAGCTCAGTTAAAAGATTATCAACACCAGCAGAAGCAAACTCCAACAGTCAGAATGAACATGATTCAATCCAGGATGTGATTAACAGCAGCAACAACAGCAGAATCCAAACCTTGCAGTCACTTGTGAACTCTCTGGTGTTTCAGCAGGTGGGATGGCTGATTGAACCCCTTCCCACATTCAGAGCATGTGAACGGTCTCTCCCCAGTGTGAACTCGCTGGTGTCTCAGCAGGTCGGATGACTGAGTGAAACTCTTCCCACATTCAGAGCAGGTGAACGGTCTCTCTCCAGTATGAACTCGCTGGTGTTTCAGCAGGCTGGATGACTGAGTGAATCCCTTTCCACATTCAGAGCAGGTGAACGGCCTCTCCCCAGTATGAACTCGCTGGTGTATCAACAGGTGAGATGACCGATTGAATCCCTTCCCACACTCAGAGCAAGTGAACGGCCTCTCCCCAGTATGAACTCGTTGGTGTATCAGCAGTTCGGATGACTGAGCGAATCGCTTGCCACACACGGAGCAGGTGAACGGCCTCTCCCCAGTATGAATTTGCTGGTGAGTTACAAGGTGGTATGACTGACTGAATCCCTTCTCACACACTGCGCAGGTAAATGGTCTCTCCGCAGTGTGAACTCGCTGGTGTGTCAGCAGGTTGGATGACCGAATGAAACCCTGCCCACAAACGAAGCAGGTGAATGGCCTCTCCCCAGTGTGACTGCACTTGTGTCTCTCCAGGTTAGACGATAGGCTGAAGCCTTGTCCACACACCCCACTGTGAACGTTGCTTTTAGCTTTCATGTTCAAAGGCCGATCATATTTCCGTCCCGATGTAATCGAGTAACTCCATGAGATCTTGATGTGACATTTGGTTTGAGATTCCCGTCTGCAAATCCTCCCCTTTTGACACCCTGTAAAATGAATTTCAAACAGGAAAAAGGAAGCTTGAGAGAAAACCTACCAAAACATAAAGACAGGTTGTGAAATTGAGCTTAATGAATCTGGTCATTTGTAGGGCTGGCACTGGAGAAATGTCACCATAAAAGCTGCCAGATTGTCGTTGTTGTTGTTGTTGTTGTTGTTTTCCTTGTGTGGGGGAGGTGCTGCCCCTGGGGCTTCCTGGTGCCGGAGCCCTGGCCGCATGTCTACCAGGCCCTGTGGCTCTGACTCGGGGTCTGAGACCTGCACTCGGTGTTGCTGAGACCGCGCTCGCTCTGCTCAGTCTCCAGCAGCCGCTCTGCGCAGGAAAGCACTCTCTGGGATCAGCCCTTCCCGTGCGCTGCCCCCCCCCCCTGCTGATGGAGATAGGTCACATTCCCCCACGCAGGGCATTCTGGGTAAGACTATCTGCCATTGTCGGAGAGTGGTACAGCACAGAAGGAGGCCATTTAGCCCATCGTGTCTGTGCCAGCCTTTTGGTAGAACTATTCAACGAGTCTCACTCCTCTGCTCTTTACCCGTAGCATGGTATATTTTCCCCTTCAAAAGTTACTATTGAATCTCCTTTCACCACCCTTTCAGGCAGAGCATTCCAAGTCACAACTAGTCACTGTGTAACAAATGATTCCACATCTCACCCCCGGTTCTTTTTCCAATCATCTGAAGTCTGACTCCTCTGGTTACCTACCCTTCTGCCACTGGAAACACTTTCTCCATATTTATTCTTTTTGTACATCTCTATCAAATCTCCTTTTATCCTTTTTTGCTCTCCGGAGGAAACATTCTCCAGTCTCTCCACATAACTGAAGTTCCTCATCGACTCCTTGCTTTGGAGGCAGTTCAGAGAAGGTTCACTAGGTAGATTCCGGAGATGAGCGGGTTGACTTATGAGGAAAGGTTGAGTAGGTTGGGCCTCTACTCATTGGAATTAAGAAGAATGAGACGTGATCTTATCGAAACGTATAAGATTACGAGGGGGCTTGACAAGGTGGATGCAGAGAGGATGTTTCCACTAATGAGAGAGACTAGAACTAGAGGGCATGATCTTAGAATAAGGGGCTGTCCATTTAAAACAGAGATGAGGAGAAATTTATTCTCTCAGAGAGTTGTAAATCTGTGCAATTTGCTGCCTCAGAGAGCTGTGGACGCTGGGACATTGAATAAATTTAAGACGGAAATAGACAGTTTCTTAAATGATAAGGGGATAAGGGTTATGGGGAGCGGGCAGGAGACATGCTGTGTAACCAGGTGCAAACACTCTGCACATCACAGACATCATTTGTTTCCCACTTGGCATGAAAGGAATATGTTACTTGCAACAATTCATTGGATTTGATTTCAAATATATTAGTATACAAACTGAATCATGTTTCTATGATTGTTTTCCCAACTCAGATTCAAGGCCTCTCTTTTTTTATTTGTCTGTGTACAGTCCCAGGATTCCAACCCTGGGACTGTACATGGAGATTCCAATCCTGGGAGTGTACATGGGAATTCTAACCCTGGGACTGTACATGGGGATTCTAACCCTGGGACTGTATATAGGGATTCTAACCCTGGGTCTGTACATGGTGATTCTAACCCTGGGACTGTACATGGGGATTCTACCCCTGCTACTGTATATGTAGATTCTCACCCTGGGACTGTACATGGTGATTCTAACCCTGGGACTGTACATGGGAATTCCAACTCTGGGACTGTACATGGGGATTCTAACCCTGGGACTGTACATGGGGCTTCCAATCCTGGGACTGTACATGGGGATTCTATACCTGGGACTGTACATGGGGATTCTAACCCTGGGACTGTAGACGGGGCATTCCAGCCCTAGGACTATAGAAGGGACTATATGAAACAGTTAATTCAGAGACCATGGTCCAGAACTTAAAGAAGGGTAACTTTGAAGGTATAAGGCATGAATTGGCTCGGATAGATTGGCGAATGATACTGAAGGGGTTGACTGTGGATGGGCAATGGCAGACATTTAGAGACCGCATGGATGAACTACAACAATTGTACATTCCTGTCAGGTGTAAAAATAAAAAAGGGAAGGTGGCTCAACCGTGGCTATCAAGGGAAATCAGGGATAGCATTAAAGTCAAGGAAGTGGCATACAAATTGGCCAGAAATAGCAGCGAACCCGGGGACTGGGAGAAATTTAGAACTCAGCAGAAGAGGACAAAGGGTTTGATTAGGGCAGGGAAAATGGAGTACGAGAAGAAGCTTGCAGGGAACATTAAGACGGATTGCAAAAGTTTCTATAGATATGTAAAGAGAAAAAGGTTAGTAAAGACAAACGTAGGTCCTCTGCAGTCAGAATCAGGGGAAGTCATAACGGGGAACAAAGAAATGGCGGACCAATTGAACAAGTACTTTGGTTCGGTATTCACGAAGGAGGACACAAACAACCTTCCGATATAAAAGGGGTCGGAGTGTCTTGTAAGGAGGAGGAACTGCGGGAAATCCTTATTAGTCGGGAAATTGTGTTGGGGAAATTGATGGGATTGAAGGCCGATAAATCCCCAAGGCCTGATGGACTGCATCCCAGAGTACTTAAGGAGGTGGCCTTGGAAATAGTGGATGCATTGACAGTCATTTTCCAACATTCCATTGCCTCTGGATCAGTTCCTATAGAGTGGAGGGTAGCCAATGTAACCCCACTTTTTAAAAAAGGAGGGAGAGAGAAAACAGGGAATTATAGACTGGTCAGCCTGACATCGGTAGTGGGTAAAATGATGGAATCAATTATTAAGGATGTCATAGCACTGCATTTGGAAAGAGGTAATATGATAGGTCCAAGTCAGCATGGATTTGTGAAAGGGAAATCATGCTTGACAAATCTTCTGGAATTTTTTGAGGATGTTTCCAGTAGAGTGGACAAGGGAGAACCAGTTGATGTGGTATATTTGGACTTTCAGAAGGCTTTCAACAAGGTCCCACACAAGAGATTAATGTGCAAAGTTAAAGCACACGGGATTGGGGCTAGTGTACTGACATGGATTGAGATCTGGTTGTCAGACAGGAAGCAAAGAGTAGGAGTAAATGGGGACTTTTCAGAATGGCAAGCAGTGGCTAGTGGGGTACCGCAAGGTTCTGTGCTGGGGCCTCAGCTGCTTACACTGTACATTAATGATTTAGACGAGGGGATTAAATGTAGTATCTCCAAATTTGCGGATGACACTAAGTTGGGTGGCAGTGTGAGCTGCGAGGAGGATGCTATGAGGCTGCAGAGCGACTTGGATAGGTTAGGTGAGTGGGCAAATGCATGGCAGATGAAGTATAATGTGGATAAATGTGAGGTTATCCACTTTGGTGGTAAAAACAGAGAGACAGACTATTATCTGAATGGTGATAGATTAGGAAAAGGGGAGGTGCAAAGAGACCTGGGTGTCATGGTACATCAGTCATTGAAGGTTGGCATGCAGGTACAGCAGGCGGTTAAGAAAGCAAATGGCATGTTGGCCTTCATAGCGAGGGGATTTGAGTACAGGGGCAGGGAGGTGTTGCTACAATTGTACAGGGCCTTGGTGAGGCCACACCTGGAGTATTGTGTACAATTTTGGTCACCTAACCTGAGGAAGGACATTCTTGCTATTGAGGGAGTGCAGCGAAGGTTCACCAGACTGATTCCCGGGATGGCAGGACTGACCTATCAAGAAAGACTGGATCAACTGGGATTGTATTCACTGGAGTTCAGAAGAATGAGAGGGGACCTCATAGAAACGTTTAAAATTCTGACGGGTTTAGACAGGTTAGATGCAGGAAGAATGTTCCCAATGTTGGGGAAGTCCAGAACCAGGGGACACAGTCTAAGGATAAGGGGTAAGCCATTTAGGACCGAGATGAGGGGGAACTTCTTCACCCAGAGAGTGGTGAACCTGTGGAATTCTCTACCACAGAAAGTTGTTGAGGCCAATTCACTAAATATATTCAAAAAGGAGTTAGATGAAGTCCTTACTACTAGGAGAATCAAGGGGTATGGTGAGAAAGCAGGAATGGGGTACTGAAGTTGCATGTTCAGCCATGAACTCATTGAATGGCGGTGCAGGTTAGAAGGGTCGAATGGCCTACTCCTGCACCTATTTTCTATGTTTCTAAGGGGACCCATCTCTGGGGCTCTTGCTACAAATGTGTGAGATGTGAACTGAGGAGCATCTTTCGGAGAGATGGTGAGAAATCTAACGTGTGGAGAGTGAGAGAAAAGTAACTGAGGCATTAAGTCTTTCCACGGGCACTGGGACCCAGTTGGGACGAAACACTGAAGCCCCACCCACACTTTGCCACTCACTGTTTCAAGATGGCGGAGCGCTGAACCGGCCTTCCTGCACAAAGATGGCGGCCGTTAGCCTGAGCCTGTAACCTGGAGAAAGCCGCGAGCTGCAAACGTGGGGCTATCAGGTTATTATTCCGGGCTTGCGGCATACACCAGTTGTTTAGGAACCCTCTCCAGCCACTCGCGGATCCATTACGCCTCTCCTCTCCGCTGAATATTACCGATTCGTCCGCAGCAGCTTGATACTGTCTCCATCCACCATGCCACTCACCGCGCATGCTCCAAACCAAGGCGGGTCCCGCGCGTGCGCACTAGGCTCCTGTAGGCTGGGTGCAGCACCTTCTCCCCCGCGGTGAATGCTGGGGAAAAGCCCCACCATTGAAAGCCCACGTTCGTGAATAGACCTGGATTTATCGTGATTGCTTTGAGCATGAACCATGTTCATTCTGGTAGCTAGAGTTTGTTTCTTCTGATCTTGATAACCTCTATACCTGGGCTGAAGATTACCATTCCTCATGTTGAGGCTCGATAATTCCCGAGCGGAGCATAAACGCCGGCATGGACTGAATAGTCAGAATGACCCGTTTATGTGCCGTATACCCTTTGTAATTTTGTAGTCTCAGTGTAAGCACTGCGCAGCACACTCGTCTCTGAGTCATAAGGTCGGGGGTGCACTGCACTGTAAATTGAGAACATAAGAACATAACATAAGAACATAAGAATTAGGAACAGGAATAGGCCATCTAGCCCCTCGAGCCTGCTCCGCCATTCAATAAGATCATGGCTGATATGGCCGTGGACTCAGCTCCACTGACCCGCCCTCTCCCCGTAACCTCTAATTCCCTTATTGGTTAAAAATCTATCTATCTGTGACTTGAATACATTCAATGAGCCAGCCTCAACTGCTTCCTTGGGCAGAGTATTCCACAGATTCACAACCCTCTGGGAGAAGAAATTCCTTCTCAACTCGATTTTAAATGGACTCCCCCGTATTTTGAGGCTGTGCCCCCTAGTTCTAGCCTCCCCTAACAGTGGAAACAACCTCTCTGCCTCTATCTTGTCTATCCCTTTCATGATTTTAAATGTTTCTATAAGATCACCCCTCATCCTTCTGAACTCCAACGAGTAAAGACCCAGTCTACTCAATCTATCATCATAAGGTAACCCCCTCATCTCCGGAATAAGCCCAGTGAATCATCTCTGTACCCCCTCCAAAGCCAGTATATCCTTCCTTTAGTAAGGTGACCAAAACTGCACGCAGTACTCCAGGTGCGGCCTTAACAATATCCTATACAGTTGCAGCAGGAACGCCCTGCTTTTGTACTCCATCCCTCTCGCAATGAAGGCCAACATTCCATTCACCTCCTGATTACCTGCTGCACCTGCAAACTAACTTTTTGGGATTCATGCACAAGGACGTTTAACGTTTTATGTTTTGCAGGTGAACTCCAAAAAGAGTTTCATGCACAAGGACAACCAAATTTTAATTTGATTTTACGTTTTAAAGTTTAATTTGTTTTAATTGCCGGTGCTTTTAGTGTCCCCCTCCCCTTTTATAGGGGGCACTGGAAAAAATTTGATTTTAGCGCCAAAAAAAAAAGGGGCCTTGAAAATGTCTGCTGTGTTACCCAGGCGGGTGGCACGGTTTAATGTTTATGTTTATTTTCAGGTAAACTCAAAAGAGTTTCATGCACAAGGACCCCCAGGTCCCTTTGCATCTCAGCATGTTGTAATTTCTCCCCATTCAAATAATATTCCCTTTTACTGTTTTTTTCCCAAGGTGGATGACCTCACACTTTCTGACATTGTATTCCATCTGCCAAACCGTTGCCCATTCGCTTCACCTATCCAAATCTCTTTGCAGCCTCTCTGTGTCCTCTACACAACCCACTTTCCCACTAACCTTAGTATCATCTGCAAATTTTGTTACACTACATTCTGTCCTCTCTTCCAGGTCATCTATGTATATTGTAAACAGCTGTGGTCCCAGCACCGATCCCTGTGGCACACCACTAACCACCGATTTCCAACCCGAAAAGGACCCATTTATCCCGACTCTCTGCTTTCTGTTCGCCAGCCAATTGTCTATCCATGCTAATACATTTCCTCTGAATCCGCGTACCTCTATCTTCTGCAGTAACCTTTTGTGTAGCACCTTATCGAATGCCTTTTGGAAATCTAAATACACCACATCCATCGGTACACCTCTATCCACCATGCTTGTTATATCCTCAAAGAATTCCAGTAAATGAGTTAAACATGATTTTCCCTTCATAAATCCATGCTGCGTCTGCTTGATTGCACTATTCCTATCTAGATGTCTCGCTATTTCTTCCTTAATGATAGCTTCAAACATTTTCCCCACTACAGATGTTAAACTAACCGGCCTATAGTTACCTGCCTTTTTCTGCCCCCTTTTTTAAACAGAGGCATTACATTAGCTGCTTTCCAATCCACTGGTACCTCCCCAGAGTCCAGAAAATGTTGGTAGATTATAACGAATGCATCTGCTATAACTTCCGCCATCTCTTTTAATACCCTGGGATGCATTTCATCAGGACCAGAGGACTTGTCTAGCTTGAATCCCATTAGCGTGTCCAGCACTAGCCCCCTAGTGATAGTGATTGACTCAAGGTCCTCCCTTCCCACATTCCTGTGACCAGCAATTTTTGGCATGGTTTTTGTCTTCCACTGTGAAGACTGAGGCCCCGGTTGCTCTTTCAAGTGCGCTAAACGATCCCGTGATGCTACATTTATTTCAAAGAAGAGCGGGCCAGTTATCCCCGGTGCCCTGGCCAATATTTATCCCTCAATCAACATAACAAAAAAACAGATTATCTAGTCATTATCACAATGCTGTTTGTGGGAGCTCGCTGTGCGCAAATTGGCCGCCGAGTTTCCCACATTACAACAGTGACTACACTCCAAAAAGTACTTTATTGGCTGCAAAAAAAATTTGAGATGTCCGGTGGTCGTGAAAGGCGCTATCTAAATTGGTGTCTCAGTGTAAGTGGTCCCTGGATTTGGTGCTTCAGTGTAACTGGTTTCTGAATTTTGTGTCACAGTATTGGTAATCCCTGGATTTAGTGTCATGGTGTAAGTAGTCCCTGAATCTAGTTTATCAGTGTAAGTGGTCCATGAATTTAGTGTCATAGGGTAAGTGGTCCATGGATTTGAGATCACAATACAAGTGGTCCCTGGTTTTACTGTCGGAATGTAAGTGATCCCTGAATTTGGTGTCACAATGCATGTGGTCCCTGCATTTGGTGTCACAGTATAAGTGGACCCTGGATTTAGTGTCATAATGTAAGTGGTCCCTAGATTTGGTGTCAACAACATTTCTTAACTGGGACTGAGGACAAACCCACAGCCCAACAATGTGTTCAGCACTGAATGATCCCACACAAATCTATTCCCAATTAACACAGTCCACATTAATTCACCAGAAACAGGTCAGCACCCACAATTAACTTCAGTACTGCACCTAACTTCAGTAAAACACACAATTGAAAACATTTTAAAGAGAAAATAAACCCCATCATAGTGGTCAGGCCATCAAATCCAGTTTTCTTGTTGTTCAGTACAGACAATGACACAAACATCTTGAAGAGAAATCTTATCAATTTACTACACTTCCCTGACTTTCACAAAAATTTGCATTAATACCAGATTGCACCCAGATGATTTATGCCAATTCACCCAAGAACAATGATTTAAGAAAAAATCCAAATTGATGGTGTAATTTTCCTGTTTTCATCTTATATCTTCACTCACTTCCTCTCGTCAACTTTGATACAGTAGTCAACATTTCATTCATGAGCCCAGGAGGAATTTTTACTGTCTAATACAATATTATCATAATATCTTTACAACATCGATCAAACATTCCCACTTGCTCCAAGTTATAACCCATTTTGTTTGTTTAATTTTATTTAACCATTTTTACTTAACTCTTCTTGGACCTTTTATTCCCCAAAATATGCCAGAGAGCAATTCAGTCTGCAAGATGAAGGATGTTAGTTACTTTTAACACAACAGTCTCCCTCAAAAAACTTCTTTCTGAATATGCAGTTTGAGCAAGACCACATGGATTGGATCTTTTCATAAACCAAACTTGATTATCCCCTTAAATTTCAGTTAACTTTCCCTCCTCATGTGCTTGAACAGCACATCAATTTTAATTTCACAAACAAATTCTGTCCAAACTTTGTGATGTTACAAAGAAGAGCAAAGTAACAATTGCATTTGGATGCAAGTCATTTATCTCCACCTTCAAGCAGTGTGTCTTGGAAAACAGGATTACATGGGATATACGACACAAAAACATACCATTCAGCACAACAAGACCATACTGGCGTTTATACTCCACTCAAGCCTCCTCCCGTCTGTCCTCATCTAATTCTATCAGCATAACTCTCTATTCCCTTCCCCCTCAAATGCTTGACTAGTCTCCCCTTAAATACTTCTATACTATTCACTTCAACCACTTCCTGTGGTAGCGAGTTCCACATTCTCACCAATCTTTGGGTAAAAAAGTTTCTTCTCAATTCCCTATTTGATTTCTTGGTGACTATCGTATATTGATGGCCTCTAGTTATGCTCTTCCCTACAAGTGGAAACACTCATTCTGTATCTACTCTATCAAAACCTTTCATAATTTTAAAGAAATCTATTAGGTCACCATTCAGCCTTTTTTTTTGGAGAGAAAAGAGACCCAGCCTCTCCTTATAGAATAGATATATCCTCATTTCTGCTATCATCCTTGTAAATCTTCTCTGGACCCCCTCCAGTGCATCTATATCCTTTTTTTTTAACATGGCACTAGATTTGTATTCAGTAGTCTTTAGTACAGTCTAACAATGTTTGATACAAGTTAAGCATAACTTCACTACTTTTCCATTCTATAAGAATTCAATTCTGTAACAGTTCTATAACAATTGATCCCGATAATTTAACCCAATAGCGTAATCTTATGTCAAATTTTGTAAAGACACTGTGACATTCGATGTCTGCAGATAACTGGAGATAAATTCTTAAAACTGCTGGATCTCTTGCTATGCCATCAACCTCTCATCAAACTGGAGCAGGCAGTACCTAATATAGTAGTCCCTGGCTGCTACATAGTCTAGAGACACAAGTCTGCATTTTCTGCAACATGCATCAATATTAGAAGCACGTAAAAACACTGTGGCCTTCCTGTGGCAAGCACAAACCACTGGTCTTTAGACATTTCTGATCCCAACATAATATTTCTAATCTAAACATTCTACGATGGAAATATCCACGGCTAATTGGTTGCAAACACCAACTGTTGCTCAATGAATTCTGTCTCTTTCTCTCTCCCTCTCTCTAATGATACCAACCACATTTTCTCCTCTATCAAATGAACTTGACACGAACACCTTTCAGAAGCTGAATTAACCGAGTTCCATATGCCAACATCCCTCTAATCTTCCATTCACTGCAACTGAAAAGAAACCGACAGATTGTACCAGTCAGGATGTGAAAGATATTTATAACAGATTCTAGATGTTCTTAGAATTAGCATTGTTCTCTAATCTGTCCACTCGAGGAGTTTGATAACAGATTATCCTGTGAATATAGAGCTGGGTTATTGGGCTGTGATGTGTTTACTTGTTCATCTTGTTGACTCTAAACTTTTGCCAATTATTTGATATGATCAGTTTACTTTTACGTATTTATTTTTTAAATACATTTCCTGAGTGGAATCAAATTTAAATTGAAACCATGTTTGCAGGTGTGATGCTCTGTTGAGAAATCGAAGGTGAGACGGATGCTGTGGGGCACACACTAAGTCCAGTAGTTGAAAGTGATCAACAGACTGGGTTCTGTGTTTAGTGATTCTGGGCATGTTACCGATATTATCCCTGGATACCAAGACGAGGAAAGGCACTCTGGAAGGAATGAGGAATTGGGACTTGTCCATGAGAGTAACCAAAGGTATGATAACAGAAAAAATATCGAGTTAGAAAGGAGAAAAGGCCCAAAATTGGAGCAGTCGGTAATAGGACATCAATTAGTCTCCTCTTATCTTGGTGACATCAAATACCAACACTGTGTTATTTGAAATATCAAAATATTAAACTCCAGCCCAGTGATAGGGGTTGTTAACATCAGCAGATTAAACCCCAACTATCAAAATGAGTGCGATGTGATTAACAGCAGCAATAATAGAACACAGCCCCTGCAGTCACTTGTGAACTTCCCAAACCCGTAGGATCTTGTTCGGGCCTGAGGCCCACCACACCGGGTGTTTATAAAGTGGATAATGTGGACTGTTTTCCCTTGGGGCCTGGGGCTTGGGGCTCGGGGCCTGGGGCCACACTCGATGCTTACCCCCCAGAGTTTCTCTAACCCACTCCCTGGAGCTCGCTCACCTCCCGTGTTACCACCTGGTGCCGCTGCCCCACCGTACATTCTCAGCTCACACTGCCCGAGTGATGAACGTAGGTCTGGACCAACTCGCTGCGTAAAAATGTTTTTCTTATGTTGCCTTTGGACACAATACTCCAGTTGAGGCCGAACCAGTATTTTATACAGGTTCATCATAATATCCACACTTTTGTACTCTAGCTTCTTCTTAAGCAGTCCCTCGGAGTCGAGGATGACTTGCTTCCACATTAATGAGTTCTCAGGTGACTAATGAGTCTAATACAGTCTCTGTCACAGGTGGGGCAGATGTTGGTTGACGGGATGTTATTTGAAGGGACAGGTGGGAGGGGTGCTTGGGTTGTTGTGCGCTCCTTCTACTGTTTGGGCTTGGATTCCGCTAGCTCCAGGCGAAGAGACTCGAGGTGTTTGGCGCCTTCCCGGATGCTTCTCCTCCACTTTGAGTGGTCTTGGGCCAGGGATTCCCAGGTGTCTGTGGGATGTTGCACCTTTTCAAGGAGGCTTTGAGGGTGTCCTTGAAGTGTTTCCTCTGCCCACTTGGGGCTCATTTGCCATGTCAGAGCTCCGAGTAGAGTGCTTGTTTTTGGAGTCTCATATCGAGCATGCAGATAATGTGACCTGTCCATCAGAGCTGATTGAGCATAGTCAATGCTTTGATGCTTGGGATGTTGGCCTGAGCGAGAACACTGACGTTGGTGCGTCTATCCTGCCAATACATTTGCAGGATCTTGCGGAGGCAGCGTTGGTGATATTTCTCCACTGCTTTGAGGTGCCTGCTGCACATTGTCCATGTCTCTGAAGCATATAGGAGGGCGGGTATCACTACTGCTCTGGAGACCATGATCTCTGTGCCGGCACAGAGGTCCTTGTCTTCAAACACTCTCTTCCTCAGGTGACCGAAGGCTGCACTGACACACTGAAGGCGGTGTTGGACTCATCATCGACGTCTGCCCTTGTTGACAGTAGGCTCCCGAGGTTTGGGAAATGGTTCACGTTGTCCAAGGCCTCATTGTGGATTTTGATAATCAGGGGACAGTACTGTGTGGCGGGGGCAGGTTGGGAGAGGATTTTGTCTTATGGATGTTTAGTGTAAGGCCCATGCTCCCCTACCCTTCTGTGAAGGTATTGACGATGGTTTGGTGTTCGGCCTCCGAGTGTGCGCAGACGCAAGCATCGTCTGCATACTGTAATTCAATGACAAGAATCCTCCTCAATCGCCTTTTCCCTGTGGTTGAATAGCTCCTCCCAGAGTCGCAATGCAGATTCCGCCCACTAAGGGGCACAATGGACATGATCTTCACAGCGAGTCAAATTAAAGAGAAATGCAGGGAACAATACCAACCTCTGTACATGGCCTTCTTTGACCTCACAAAGGCTTTCGACACTGTCAACCGTGAGGTATTATGGAGGTTCCTCCTCAAGTTCGGCTGCCCTCCAAGTTTGTCACCATCCTCTGCCTGCTCCATGATGACATGCAAGCTGTAATCCTGACCAACGGATCCACCACAGCCCCAATCCACGTTCAGACCCAGGTCAAGAAAGGCTGTGTCATTGCACCAACGCTCTTCTCGTTCTTTCTTACTGCAGTGCTGCATCACACCCTCAGTAACCTCCCCACTGGAGTGGAGCTAGTTTACAGAACAAACGGGAAACTGTTCAACATCCATCACCTTCAGTCCAGATCCAAGGTCGTCCCATCCTCTGTCATTATACTCTATACCTCTATTCTTGAAGCCCAAGATCCCGTAAGTTTCTTTAACTGCTTTCTCAACCCGCGCTGCCACCTTCAATGATTTGTGCACATATACCCCCAAGTCACTCTGTTCATGCACCCCTTTAAAATTGTACCCTTTCATTTATATTTCCTCTCCTAATTCTTCCTACCAAAATGTATCACTTTGAACTTTTCTGCGTTAAATTTCATCTGTCACGTGTCCGCCCATTTCACCAGCCTGTCTATGTCTTCCTGAAGTCTTTCACTATCCTCCTCACTGTTTACTATACTTCCAAGTTTTGAGTCATCTGAAAATTTGGATATTGTACCCTGCACACCCAAGTCTAAGTCATTAACATATATCAAGAAAAGCAGTGGTACCTAGTACTGACCCTGGGGAACACCACTGCATACCTTCTACAGTCTGAAAAACAAGCTTTCCCCACTACTCTGTTTCCTGTCACTTAGCCAATTCCGTATCCATGCTGCCACTATCCCTTATATTCCATGGGCTTTAATTTTGCTGATATTGGTAACAGGTCCAGGATCACAAAATATAAAACCCAGTTGGTTAATCACTTTCAGCTACTGGACTTAGCGTGTGCCCCAACAGCATCTCTCTCTCTCCCCTTCGATGTGTGAATAGAGCATCACGCCTGCAAAGCTGATTTACATTTGTATCCACTCAGCAAATGTATTTACCAAAAGCCTGTAGGCCGATGAGACACTGTTAAGATGCCAGTATGCTGCTCTTTTGCTCTGCATTTTGCCTGTAATGAAAACTAGCTGAACATTTCTCCCAGTATAACCTATGCTGAAATGAAATGCGTGGCAAAAGGAATATTGGCCTTTATTGCAAGGGGGATAAAAGTCTGGAAGTCTTGCTACAACTGTACAGGGCATTGGTGAGGCCACACCTGGAGTACAGGTGGAACCTCACTTTTCCGGCACCCTTGGGACCTGGCCTGTGCCGGATGAGGGGTTTTATCAGATGAGGGGAGGTAATCGGCCCGAGGGGTGGGAGGTCGCTCAAGGTCGGGGGGGGGAGGAGGTTGCCCGAGGTCGGGCCCTGAAGTTTCAGTGGATCGAGTGGGCCCCGAGGTGTCGGTAGGACCAGCGGGCCCTGAGGAGTCAGCGGATCCAGCGGGCCCCGAGGTGTCGGTGGGACCAGCGGGCCCCGAGGTGTCCGTGGGACCAGAGGGCCCCGAGGTGTCAGTGGGACCAGCAGGCCCCGAAGTGTCGGTGGGACTAGCAGGTCCCGAGGTGTCAGTGGGACCAGTGGGCCCTGAGCTGTCAGTGGGCTGAGAGGGCCCCAACGTGTCGGTGGGACCAGAGGGCCCTGAGGAGTCGGCGGATCCAGTGAGCCCCGAGGTGTCGGAGGGACCAGCGGGCCCCGAGGTGTCGGAGGGACCAGCGGGCCCCGGAGGTGTCAGTGGGACCAGCGGGCCTCGAGGTGTCAGTGGGACCAGTGGGCCCCGGAGGTGTCAGTATACCAGCCGGCCTCGAGGTGTCAGTGGGACCCGAGGTGTCGGAGGGACCAGCGGGCCCAGAGGTGTCGGAGGGACCAGCGGGCCCCGGAGGTGTCAGTGGGACCAGCGGGCCTCGAGGTGTCAGTGGGACCAGTGGGCCCCGAGGTGTCGGAGGGACCAGCGGGCCCCGGAGGTGTCAGTGGGACCAGCGGGCCTGGAGGTGTCAGTGGGACCAGTGGGCGCCGGTTGAGGGGCTTCTGTTACTGCTGATCACTTTCTTTCTAGTAAATGTTGATTTTCTGTTTAGGTGAATTATTTAATTAAATCATAAAGGAAAGGCATCATCGTTGTGCCTAAAAAGGGAATGGGAAACCTGGGGGGGGGGGCGTTGGATTGGAGTTCTGTGCATGCACCACCCGGCGACCGGGAATCGTGCCGGACGAGGGTTGGTGCCGGATAAGGGAGTCCCAGATAAGGGAGGTTCAACCTGACTGTGTACAGTTTTGGTCTCCTTATTTCAGAAAGGATATACTTGCACTGGAAGCAGTTCAGAGAAGGTTCACGAGGTTGATTCCTGAGATGAAAGGGTTGCCTTATGAAGAGAGGTTAAGTAGGTTGGGCCTATTACCCATTGAAGTTTAGAAGACTGAGGGGTGATTTTATTGAAACATAAAATTCTGAGGGGGCTTGACAGGGTAGATGCAGAGAGGATGTTTCCCCTCATGGGGAAATCTAGAACTAGGGGGCATAGTTTCAGAATAAGGGGGCGGCCATTTAGAACTGAGATGTGGAGGAATTTTTTCACAGAGGGTTGTGAATCTGGAATTCTCTGCCCCAGAAAGCTGTGGAGGCTGGGTCATTGAATGTATTTAAGGTGGAGATATGGAGATTTTTGAACAATAAAGGTGTCGAGGATTATCAGGAGCAGGCAGGGAAGTTGAGTTGAGGCCATGATCTTGTGGAATGGTGGAGCAGGCTCGAGGGGCTAAATGCCCTACTCCTGCTCCTATTTCTTATGTTCTTATTTCTTTTAATCAGCCTCAGGCCCTTGTTCCTGTCTGCTGTAATTGTATAGAAAGGGGACGGGGCTAGCAGAGCACACGTCCCATCTCTTTAAACACCCTTGGGTGGATATGATCTGGTCCTTAAACGCGTCAAGATTAACCTACACAGAGAGTTTGCTGTCAATAAAGAGACGAGAAAGACCAAAGTGCCGTTTGCTCCTCTCAGTGTGGCCCTGAAGGACTCTGTCCAGGCTGAAGTTCTGTTCCCACCGCACAATCCTCCCCCCCAGATTGTCCTCCAGCCAGGTGATGCTAAACACTCAGGTGGGAAAGACAAAAATCTACAGCAATGTGTTGAAAGTAACGCTGATTTATTTACCTATATCCCAAATATTAAAGTCCAGTCCAGTTACTGGAGTATTATCAGCAGAAACAAACCCCAACAGGCAGAATGAACACGATTCAGTCCTGGATTTGATTAACAGCAGAATCCAACTCCTGCAGTCACTTGTGAACTCGCTGGTGTGTCAGCAGGCTGGATGACTGACACTCTCTGCCCACACTCAGCAGGTGAACTGCCTCTCACCAGTGTAAGTGCGCTGGTGTACAGTAAGGTGGGATAAAAGCCCACCTGAAAGCACTAGTCAGTGTGAACACGTTGATGGCACATCAGTTCCCTGGAACTTTTATAGCACTTCCCACAATCCAGGCATTTAAAAGGCTTCTCATCAGTGTGAACTCGCTGGTGTCTCAGCAGGGTAGATGACCGAGTGAATCGCTTCCCACACTCTGAGCAGGCGAACAGCGTCTCTCTAGTGTGAATTTTCTGGTGTCTCGACAGGTCAGAGTATTGAATAACTCTGTCAGATCTTGATGTGATGTTTGATTTGAGCTTCCAGTGCACAAATCGCCCCCTTTTACTACCCTGTAAAATGAATTTCAAACAGGAAAAATGGAGTGTGAGAACCCACAAAAACATAAAGACACGGTGTGAAATTGAGCTGAAAGAATCTGGTCATTTGTGGGGTTTGCACTAGGAAAAAGTGACCATGATTGTCGTAAAACCCAACTGGTTCACTAATGTCCTTCAGGGAAGGGAACCCACCTCCCTTGACCGTCCCACATGGGAAACTGTTGGTCCTACTGGACTCGGAAGTACTGTCCCCCGCCCCCCACCTGATGGAGCTAGGGCATATTCCACCACGCGGAGCACTCTGGGTATGGACATCCGCCATAATCATAGAATGGGACAGTGCAGAAGGTGGACACTTGAGCCATCTTGAGTGCAATCCAGATCACAACTCGCTGCGTAAAAAAGTTTCCTCATGTTGTCTCTAGTTCTTTTGCCAATCACCTTAAATCTGTGTCACCCGGTGACCAATCATTCTGCCAATGGAAACAGTTGCTCCTTATTTACTCCAGCAAAACTGGAAGAACTGCATTTGGAGTGGAGAGCCAGTGACACATTGTGTAACCAGGTGCAAACACTCCTGCACAGTCCAGACATCACTTGTTTCCCACTTGGCATGAAGTGAACATGTTAATTATAATTCATTTCATTTGATTTTAAATAGTTTTTATATATTCAATCATGTTTCTCTAATTGCATTTCCCATCTCAGTTTCAAAGCCTCATTTATTTTCTTCCTCTGAGCCCCATAATGTTGGCGAGTGGTGATTGATTGCCCTGGGAACCAACAGGGAAGAGGCCGGAGGGCCCAGGAAGCAGCATGTTCTGCAACCAATCGTGGAGCTTGAGGGGTGAAACATGACAGTCACATGAATCAGTGTGAACCCATTGAATAATTTATAGTTTAAAAACTAATGCAAGATTTCTTTTGTCAACCAAACAATTCAACATTTGTCACTATTTTGTTTCCCTGGTGTTTTTTCAGGCTGTGTAACTGGTTAAAGCTCTTTCCACAGGCAGTGGAGTTTCAGACACTTCAGTGCCAAGTGGACCAGGTGTTGAAAAGATCATTCACTTCCCTCTTTCCATGTCGCTGTGAGTTAAAGGTAGAGATTGATTTCCCCTCATTATGTATCTGTTTGAGGGCAAACAGTGACTGGGGCCGAACCCCAACATCACACAGCACCTGCAGGAGTGAAATGGAAAAATATCAGAGCATGCATTGAATCTGGATTTCAAACAGAGAGGATGTGACGAGGAGAGAGTGCGTTGGACGGGGGACTTGCAGCTTAGGGACAAGAGATGAAAGAATGTTTCAGAGAAACTAGAACTGTGTGTTCAGAGTTTCTACCTTGTACTTAGTGATGACTTTAATAAAATATGAGGGCAGGTTGTAGAGACTAGGCTTGTATTCCCTTGAATATAGAAGATTAAAGGGTGATCTAATTGAGGTGTTTTATGATAGGGTAGATAAAGAAACTATTTCCTGTGGTGGGAGAGTCCAAAACAAGAGGTCATAACCTTAACATTAGAGCTAGGCCATTTAGTGGTGATGACAGGAAGCACTTTATCACACAAGCTGGAACATGTCAGAGAGTAACCAAAGGTATGAGAACTGAAATAATCTAGAGATAGAAAGCAGGAAAGGCCCAAAAATGGAACAGTCTGTCATAGGACATCAGGTAATTTCATCTTATCTTGGAGACATCAAATACTGTTTGAAAGAAAGCTGATTTATTCGACAGATATCAAAATATTAAACTCCAGCCCGGTTACAGTGGTTATTAATAGCAGCAGAAACAAACCCCAACGGTCAGAATGAACATGGTTTAGTCCTGGATTAACAGCAGAATCGACCACTGCAATCATGTGTGAATTTGATGGCATCTCAGCAGGTGGGATGACTGAATGAACCTCTTCTCACACATGGAGCAGGTGAACGGCCTCTCCTGAGTGTGAACTCACTGGTGTGTCAACAGATCCTTTTTGCTTTTAAAACTCTTCAGTCAGAACATTTAAAAGGTCTCTTATTAGTGTGAACTTGCTGGTGTGTCCGCAGGTGGGATGACTGAGCGAATCCCTTCCCACATTCGGTGCAGGTGAATGGCCTCTCCCCAGTGTGAACTCGCTGGTGTATCAGCAGGTCGGATGACTGAGTGAATCCCTTCCCACACACAGTGCAGGTGAACGGTCTCTCCCCAGTGTGAACTCGCTGGTGTACCAGCAGGTGGCATGTACGACTGAATCTCTTCCCACACACGGAGCAGGTAAATGGTCTTTCTCCAGTGTGACTGCGCTGGTGTATCAGTACATCCATTTTGCTTTTAAAGCTCTTCGGACAGTCGGAACATTTAAAAGGTCTATTATCAGTGTGAACAAGTTGGTGTGAAGTGAGGTTGGTTAACTGGGTGAATCCCTTCCCACAATCAGAGCAGGTGAATGGCCTTTCCCCAGTGTGAACTCGCTGGTGTCTTAGCAGGTTGGATGAGTAAGTGAATTCCTTCCCACACTCAGAGCAGGTGAACGGCCTCTCCCTTGTGTGAATTTGTTGGTGTGCCAGCAGGTTGGATGACTGAGTGAATCCCTTCCCACAATCAGAGCAGGTAAACGGCCTCTCCCCAGTGTGAATCTGCTGGTGTCTCAGAAGGGCAGATGAGTAAGTGAATTCCTTCCCACACTCAGAGCAGGTGAACGGCCTCTCCCCGGTGTGACTGTGTCGATGAAGTTCCAGCTCAGACGGGGAAATGAATCCCTTCCCACAGTCCCCACATTCCCACGGTTTCTCCATGGTGCGGGTGTCCTTGTCTCTCTCCAGGTTGGGCGATCAGTTGAAGCCTCGTCCACACACAGAACACGTGTACGGTTTCTCCCCGCTGTGAATGGTGTGATGTTTTTTCAGGCTGTGTAACTGGTTAAAGCTCTTTCCACAGTCAGTGCACTGGAACACTCTCACTCGAGTGTGTGTGTCTCGGTGCTTTTCCAGTCAGTTGTTTGAAATCTTTTCCCACAGACAGAACAGACAAACATTCCTCCTTTCACATTCAAAGGCCGACGATATTCAGGTCCTGATGAATTGAGTGACTATCTGATCTTGACAAGATGTTTGGTTTGAGTTTCCTGTCTGCAAATCCTCCCCTTCTGATACCCTGTAAAAGGGGTTTACAAAAATCACCACTGACTACAGGTTAGAAATTCAGAACAGACAATTCTAGTTTTCATAGAATCATAGAAATTTACAGCACAGAAGGAGGCCATTTGGCCGATTGTCGGCCGGCACGGACACAATCTTCCATCAGCCTCCTCTATTCCAAAGAAAATAACCCCAGCCTATCCAATCTTTCCTCATAGCTAACAGTCCAGGCAACATTCTTGTAAATCTTCTCTGTACCCTCTCCAGTGCAATCACATCTTTCCTTCAATGTGGTGACCGTAGCCTAATTAGTGTTTTATACAGTTCAAGCATAACCTCCCTGCTCTTATATTCTATGCATCAGGTAATAAAGGCAAGTATCCCGAATGCCTTCTTAACCACCTCATCTACCTGGCCTGGTACTTTCAGGGATCTGTGGGCATGCACGCCAAGGTGCCTCTGTTCCTCTACACGTCTCAGTATCCTACCATTTAATGTGTATTCCCTTTCTTTGTTAGCCCTCCCCAAATGCATTACCTCACATTTCTGCAGAGTGAATTCCATTTGCCACTGACCAGTCCATTGATATCTTCGTGCAGTCTACAGCTTTCTTCTTCATCATCAATCACACGGTCAATTTTTGTATCATCTGCCAACTTCTTAATCGTACCCCCTATATTCTAGATCATTGATATATACCACAAAAAACAAGGGACCTAGTACTGAGCTCTGCAGAACCCCACTGGAAACAGCCTTCCAGTCACAAAAACACCCATCGACCATTACCCTTTGCTTCCTGCCTCAGCCAATTTTGGATCTAACTTGCCGCTTTGCATTGGATTCAATGGGCTTTTACTTTTGTGACCAGTCTGCTACGTGCGACCTTATCAAAAGCTTTGCTAAAATCTACATAGACTACATCAAATGCAATGCCTTCATCGACGCTCCTGGTTACCTCCTCGAAAAAATTCAATCAAGTTAGTCAGACATGACCTTCCCATAAAAGATCCGTGCTGAGTGTCCTTGATTAATCCGTGTCTTTCGAAATGAAGATTTATCCGGTCCTTTAGAAATTTTTCCAATAATTTTCCCACCACCGAGGTTAAGCTGACTGGTCTGTAATTACTCGGTCTATCCTTTTCTCTCTTTTTAATCAATGGTACCACATTAGCAGTCCTCCTGTCCTCCGGCACCACACCTGTAGCCAGAGAGGATTGGAAACTGATGGCCAGAGCCTCTGATATTTCTTCTCTTGCTTCTCTTAACATCCTGGATATATGTCATCCGGGCCTGGGGATTTATCCACTTTCAAAGATGCTAAACCCATTAATACTTCCTCTCATTATGTTTATTTCATCTAATATTCCACACTCATCGTCCCCGATTGCAATGTCTGCTTCGTTCCTCTCTTTTGTGAAAACAGACACAAAGTATTCATTTCGAACCATACCCACATCTTCCACCTCCATACACGTTTGCTTTCAGGTCCCTAATAGGCGCTACTCTTTCTTTAGCTAACCTCTTGCTCTTAATATATTTATAAAACATCTTTGGATTTTCATTGATTTTACTTGCCTATATTTTTTCATGTCCTCTCTTTGCTTTCCTAATTTCCTTTTTAATTTCACCCCTGCACTTTCTATACTCCTCTCGGGGTTCTGCAGTATTGTGCGCTCGGTATCTGTCATAAGGTTGTCTTGATTTCTTTATCCTACCCTGTATGCCCCTTATATTTGAGTGTGACTTACCCAAGTCTGAAACTAGAGTCTTAAACTTAAATAAAGCCAATTACATAGGTTTGAAGGGCAAGTTGGCTGAGGTAGATTGGAAAAATAAATTAAAAGGTATAGCAGTTGATAAGCAGTGGCTAGTATTTAAAGATATAATTCTCAACAAAAATACATTCCATTGAGAAACAAAAGTCCACAGGAAAAGTGATCCATCTGTGGCTAACTAAAGAAGTTAAATATAGCATTGGATTGAAAGAAGCTTATATTGTTGTAAAGAATAGTAGTAAGCCTGAGGATTGCGAGTTTCAGAAATCAGCAAAGGATGACCAAAACATTGATAAAAAGGGAAACAAGAGAAAACTAGTCAGAAATATAAAAACAGATTGTAAGAGCTTCTTCAAGTATGCAAAAGTAGAATAGAAAAAATAAACGTTGGTCTCTTAGAGGCTGAGACAGGAGAATTTTTATTTATTTTTGTATTTGTTCACGGGAGGTGGGTGTTACTGGCAAGGCCAGCATTAATTGCCCACCCCTAATTGCCCTTGAGAAGATGGTGGTGAGCTACCATCTTGAGCCACTGCAGTCCGTGTGTTGATGGAACTTCCACATTATTAATTATTATGGGGAATAAGGAAATGACAGAAACATTAAACAAATATTTTGTATCAGTAGAAGACGTATAAAACATACCTACAATGTTGGGGAACCTAGGGTCTAATGAGGGTGAGGAATGAGACTAAAAGCTGACAAATCACTGGACCGGACGGCCTACATCTTCGGGTTCTAAAAGACATGGCTGCAGAGATAGTCGATGCATTGGTTTTGATCTTCCAAAATTCCTTAGTTCCTAGAACGATCCCCGTTATTCAAGTGGGGTGCTATAAGGATCATTGCTGGGGCCTCAGCTATTTAATGATCTAGATGAAGGGACCGAGTGTAATGTAACTTAGTTTTCTGATGATACAAAACTAGATGGAACAGTAAGCTGTGAGGAGCACAAGAGTCTGCAAAGAGATATATAGATAGACGATGTGAGTGGGCAGTAAGGTGGCAAATGGAGTATAATGTAGGGAAATGTGAGGTTGTTCACTTTGGTAAGACGACTAGAATAACTGAATATCTTTTAAATGGTGAGAAACTTTTAAATGTTGGTGTTCAGAGAGATTTGGGTGTCCTCGTGCAAGAAACACTGAAAGCTAGCATGCAGGTACAGCAAGCAATAAAGAAGGCAAATGGCACATTGTCCTTTATTGCAAGGGGTGGAGTATAAGAGTAAGGAAGTCTTGCTACAAATGTACAGGGTCTTGGTGAGTCCACACCTAGCGCACTGTGCACAGTTTTGGTCTCCTTATCTAAGGAAGGATATACTTGCCTTGGAGACGGTGCAACAAAGGTACACGATTAATTCCTGGGATGAGAGGGCTGTCTTATGATGAGAGATTGTGTAGAATGGGCCCATACTCTCTGGAGTTTAGAAGAATGAGAGGTGATCTCATTGAAACATACAAGATTCTGAAGAGGATTGACAGGGTAGATGCTGAGAGGTTGATTCCCCTGGATGGAACTAGGGGGCACAGTCTCAGGATAAGGGGTAGGCCATTTAAGACAGAGATGAGAAGGCATTTCTTCACTCAGTGGGTTGTAAATCTTTGGAATTCTCTGCCCCAGAGGACTGTGGTTGCCGAGTCTCTGAGTATATTCAAGGCTCAGATATATAGATTTTTGGACTCATAGAAATGTAGAAAATAGGAACAGTAGTAGGCCATTCGGCCCTTCGAGTCTGCACTGCCATTTAATATGATCATGGCTGATCCTCTATCTCAATACCATATCCCCGTTTTTTCCCCATACTCTTTGATGCCTTTGGTTTCTAGAAATCTATATATCTCCCTCTTAAACATATTCAGTGACTTGGCCTCCACAGCCTTCTGTGGAAGAGAATTCCACAGGTTCACCACCCTCTGAGTGAAAAAATGTCTCCTCGTCTCAGTCCTAAATTTCCTACCTCGTATCCTGAGACTGTGACCCATTGTTCTCGACTTCCCAGCCATGGGAAACATCCTCCCCGCATCCAGTTTATCTAACGCAGTCAAAATTTTATACGTTTCAATGAAATCCCCTCTCGTTCTTCTCAACTCTAGTGAATACAGGCCAGTCGACCCAATCTCTCCTCATATGACAGTCCTGCCATCCCAGGAATCAGTCTGGTGAACCTTCGCTGCACTCTAGGGGAATCAAAGGATATAGAGATCAGGCAGGAAAGTGGTGTTGAGATTGATGTTCTTACTGAATGCGGAGCAGGCTCGAGGGGCTGTATGGCCTACTCCTGCTCCTATTTGTTATGTTGACATCCAAGGGGCTCTAGATTTATTAGTCCCACCTTTTTTTCTTAACGGAACATACTTGCTCTGAACCCTCACTATCTCCTCCTTGAATGCCTCCCACTGCTCTGACACTGATTTACCTTCAAATTGCTGTTTCCAGTCCACTTTGGCTAAGTCACATCTCAGCTTAGTAAAATTAACTTTTCCTGAATTGAAAACTTTTATTTCTGGTCTATCTTTGTCCTTTTCCATAACTACTTTAAATCTAACTGAATTATGATCACCAGCACTAAAAATGCTCTTCCACCTGCCCAAACTTAATTCCTTAAAACTAAATCCAGAACCGCCCCGCTCTTGTTGGGCTTGCTACGTCCTGGCTAAAAAAGTTCTCCTGAGTGCATTTTAAGAATTCTGCTCCCTCTATACCTTTCACACTACTTCTATCTCAGTTAATGTTAGGGTAGTTGAAATCCCCTAGTATTACTGGCCTAACATTTTTGCGCTTAGCTCTTCTATCTCCCTCTGACTGTTTGGGGGTCTATAGTACAACCCCAGCAGTGTGATTGCCCATTTTTTGTTCCTCAGTTCATCCCATTTGGCCTCATTTGATGACCTCTCTAACATATCATCCCTCCTCACAGCTGTAATTGTTTTTTTAATTAATATTGCGACCCCCCACCTCCTTTTTTTATCCTTCTCTCTATCTCGTCTTAAAACGCTGTAACCAGGAATGTTGAGCTGCCATTCCTGCAGTTCTTTTAGCCATGTCTCACTAATAGCTACAATATCATACTCACACATGTCCATCAGTGCCCTCATCTCATTTGCCATCATTTCCTAGACTCCATGCACTGGCATTGAAGTGTTTCTGAAGAGGGCTGTCTTATGATTAGAGAGTGTGTAGAATGGGCCTATACACTCTGGAGTTGAGAAGAATGAGAGGTGATCGCACCGAAACATACCGGCACTGGCATTTAGCACTGCCAAACTCCCTTGTTGTCTATTTTCTCGCCTTTGTTTCCTTTGCCTTCCAAACATTAGCAAAACCCCCGGTGAGGATATCGGTCCCGGTCCTGTTGAGGGGCAACCCGCCCGACACGTACAGGTCCCACCTCCTCCAGAAATAGTCCCAAAGTCTCAGGAATCTAAAGGCTTCCCGCCTGCACTATCTCTCCAGCTGTGCATTCATCTGTTCTATCTTCCTATTTCTGTACTCACTAGTACGTGGCACCAGGAGTAATCAAGAGATTATGGGCCCAAGTTTCCACAAGAAAAAAAACGGGCGCCCCTCTGAGCTGGGCGCCCGTTTTTCGCGCCTAAAACGGCGCCTAAAAAAATCCTCGGTATTCTCCATCTACCTGCAGGTCTTCTGGCCCTCGGCGCAGCCAGCACGAGTTATGGGGGGGGCGGAGCCAGGTCCCTGCACTGAAAACAGTGCCGGGACCTCTGCACATGTGCGCTACAGTGGGCACACAAGTGCAGTAGCTCCAGGTGCCGAACTGTGTGGGAGGGGCCCGAAGCACGCAGCCCCTAGCCCTGGCTGAATGGCCTCACTGGGGCTGCGTGAATAAGGCTCCTCCCACGGCCATCTCCTACTCCCCCCCCCGACCCGACACCCGCTCCCCCAACCCCCCGACTGACCCGACCCGCGCTCCTGTTCCCGCTCCCCCCCACCCCGACTGGACCCAACCCGACCCGCGCTCCCGTTCCCCCCCACACTGGGCCCGACTCCCGCTCCCAGACTGGATCCGATCCGACCTGACCTCCCCCCTCCCTCCCTTTCTCCCTCCCTCTCTTCCCCTCCCCCCCCCTCCCTCTCTCCCTCTCTCCCTCCATACCCCTCTCTCTCCCTCTCCCGCTCAGCGGCACAAACGGCTTTCTTCCCCCCCCTCCTCCTCCCGCTCAGCGGCACGAACAGCTTTCTTCCCCCCCCCCACTCCTCCTCCCGCTCAGCAACACGAACGGCTTTCTACCCCCCCCCACCCTCTCCCGCTTGGCGGCACGAACGGCTGCAGAATTCTCCCTGGCTGAAGCACTTTCACACAGGTAGGAAGATGGTTTATTTAATCTTTTCTTGGCTTATAAATGTTTATTCAGGTTGGATTTATTTGTATAATATTTGTAGAAGTATAAATAAGGATTTATTGTAGAATTTAATGAGTTCCCTTCCCCCCCCACCTCGTTCTGGACGCCTAATTTGTAACCTGCGCCTGATTTTTTAATATGTAGAACAGGTTTTTCAGTTCTACAAAAATCTTCACTGGCTCCATTCTACTTTAGTTTGGAGTACGTTTTCACTGTGGAAACTTTGAAATCAGGCGTCAGTGGCCGGACACGCCCCCTTTTGAAAAAAACATTCTGTTCCAAAGTAGAACTGTTCTACCTGACTAGAACTGCAGAAAAAAAAATGTGGAGAATTGCGATTTCTAAGATAGTCCGTTCTCCACCAGTTGTTCCTAAAAATCAGGCGCAAATCATGTGGAAACTTGGGCCCTATGACCTTTGAGGTCGTGCTTTTAATCGCTTTCCTAGCTCCCTAAAATCTGCCGGCAGCTGAGCAACCCGTGGTACCGTGGACTTGGCATTGGTTGCACTCCCCAGAGCAAACATCGGGCTCACCAGTATCCGGAACTGAAAACCGGTTAGCGAGTCAGGGGACTCCTGCCCCACCTGCCTGGTCCTTCTTGTCTGTCTGGCGGTCACCCATTCCCTCCTATACCTGCACTCACTTAAGCTGCAGGGTGAACACCCTCTGAAACATGCTATCTACAAAGTTCTCAGTCTCGCGGATGCACTGTGGTGAGGGTTTCTGAACCTTCCACCCTTCCAGGCAGTGAGTTCCAGACCCCCACCACCTTCTGGGTGAAGAAATTTCCCCTCAAATCGCTTCTAAACCTCCCCCACAATTACTTTAACCCTATACACCCTAGTGGTTGACCCCTGTGCTGAGGGAAACAGGTCCTTCCTATCCGCTCTATCTAGGCCCCTCAAAATTTTATAGACCTCATTAAGGTCTCCCCACATACTCCTCTGTTTCAAAGAAAACAAACCCATCCTAATTAAGAGGGTTGGTGGGCAGGAGGAGGTTGCAGAGATAGGGAGGGGCGAGATCCTGGAGAGATTTGAACAAGAGGATGACAATTTTAAAGGTTAATGCCACCAGCTATCTCGCCAAGCACAGAATCTGACTCAATACCAACAGGAAGGATGTTACTTTAACTACTATGAATGAATAATGAGAGGAAATCAATCACTGTACATTTAACTAACAGCAAAGTGGAAAGAGGGAATTGAATGACCTTTAAACACCTAATCCACTTGGCACTGAAGTACCTGAAACTTATAATAGGAACTCCAGGGACCCAAAATACTGACAAATGTTAAACTGTTTTGTTGAGAAAAGAAATTGTGTTCTAACTTTTAAAAGATAAATTGTTTAACAGGGGTTCACACTGACTCACCTGACTGGCTGACTCAGGATCCAACCCTCAAGCACCGCGATTGGTTGCAGAACACGCTGCTCCCTGGGCCCTCTGACCTCTCTTCCTGTTGGTTCCCAGGGCAATCAATCACCACTCACCAACATTACGCTGCCAGATTAAGTTGAGAAGCTCGGAGGAAGAAATAAAATGAGGCCGTGAACCTGAGTAAAGAAATAAAATTGGAGAAGCATGATTAAATGAACGAGAAGAGGCAAAATAAACGAAAGAGTACAATCCTAAAGGGGGTGCATGAACAGTGAGATCTGCGGGTATATGTGCACAAATCTCTGAAGGTGACAGGACTGGTTGAGAAATCAGTTAATAAAGCTTACGGGATCCTGGGCATCATAGAGTACAAAAGCAAGGAGGTTATGATGAACCTTTATAAAATACTGGTTCGACCTCAACTGGGGTATTGTGTCCAATTCTGGGCACCGCACAATAGGATGTGAAGGCCTTAGAGGGTGCGGAAAAGATTTACAAGAATGATTCATGAGATGAGGGATTTCAGTTACGTGGGTCGACTAAAGAAACTGGAGTTGTTCTCCTTGGAGCAGAAAAAGTTAAGAGGTGATTAGATAGAGGTATTCAAAATCATGAGGGTCTGGACAGGGTAGAGAGAGAAGCTGAGGAGACAGCAGAGAGCAAAATTCACCAGAACCCCCCCCCCCCCCACTCTCCCTGTATTTGGGCTCATTTGAAAGGAAATTTAATTTGGGACTATCTACCGAAAAGTTTGGAACTCCAAAGTGCTTATGGAAGAAACTACAAACTTTAATAGAATTATGAACTTTTACAAGACAAATTCAAGCCTGTGGGCGGACCTAGGGAACTAAAGAAGTCCACTTGATTATTGGGACTGTCTGGGTGTGAGGACTGCGTTAACCTGTCTGGAAGAATGAGTATTTGGAAATCTTCCTCCACAAGAGACATTACCATCACAGTATCACCCAGAGATAGCTCCCCATCAACATGGGTCTGGACAAACCACTTTCAGCAGAAACATCACAAAGAGGCCCAATCCAGCCTGTATGCGAAAGACTAAGCACAAAAGGACATTGCAATTACCAAACTAATATTTCCATCAGGAAACAGTTTTTCGAAGATCAACCCACCCAAGACATTATCAACTTTAACGAGCCTGACAAAATATTACAAAGAAGAACCAAGCCCGCCAAAATTATACAAAGGATTGTGAAGAGATTTGGTGGCAAGATTAGAACACTGAAATCGTATAACTGGCCACTGTTTTCAACCGATGTTGGTGGGGGAGAGGGGTGGTCGCTACTACCTCATCAAGACAAGGAGCGAAACCAACATGACAGTTGTAAAACTAACTTCTCCAGCCTCGAAGGCTTGAAGTCCTGAAGGAAGGAAGAACATCACCATCTACCATTAACTATCAAAAGGATTGGTAAGCATAAGTCCCTGCCCTGGAGTCTAACCAAGCTAGAATTAGGTATTGGGAGGTGGGAGGTATAATTTTATTGTAACCCCCTTTGAATGTGGAGTGTAAGGTACTTTATTAGAGTGATTATAAGTTTGACCTTGTACCTTTCCTTGTATTGTTCTTTATTAGAGTGATTGTAAGTTTGGCTGTGTATTTTCTTACTAGAGTAATAAGCCTGTATTACCTGGACTGTAATAAAACCAACATTCTTTGCATCAAACCAGTGTCCCCTGCACTTTTGTCACACCCCCAAATAAATCCAGAGTACAGAACCCAAGAGAGAGGGAGCGATTCGAAACTGCTCAAGTTGGTCAGAAGGGAACCTGACCCCCTCATAGAGACCACAACACACCCCAAACACCGCCACCCCCCACCCTTAGTGGCAAATGAACCAAAGACGATGCAAGAAAAAACTTTTGTACACAGCGAGTGGCTAGGATCTGGAATGCACGGCCTGAAAGGGTGGTGGAGGCAGACTCAATCACAACTTCCAAAAGGGAATTGGATAAGTATCTGAAAGAAAAACATTTGCAAAGATCGGGGGAAAGGGTGAGAGTGTGGGACGAGCTGGGAGCCGGCACGGGCTCGACGGGCTAAATGGGCTTCTTCCATTCTCTGATTGTGTGAGCAGAACCTGTTTAAAGGGGCAGGGTCACTGTGCCTGTTTAAAGGGGCAGGGTCACTGTGCCTGTTTAAAGGGGCTGGGGCTTCTCTTCTGAGGCAGTCCCTCAGAGTCGAGGATGACTTGCTTCCACATTAAAAATGAGTTCTCAGGTGACTGAAGAGTCCAATGCGGGACTTACAGTCTCTGTCACAGGTGGGAACAGATGGTGTTTGAAGGAACGGGTGTCACTGTCGACTCTTGGCTTCAGCTTGCTCCCGGCGAAGAGACTCGAGGTGCTCAGCGTCTTCCCGGATGCCTTTCCTCCACTTAGGGCGGTCTTGGGCCAGGGATTCCCAGGTGTCGGTGGGGGATGTTGCACTTCTTCTGCATCGGCACACATTCAGAGACTGAACTCCAAGTCATAGTCAACATCTTCACTGAGGCCTACGAAAGCATAGGCCTGACACGAAATATCCGTAAGACAAAGGTCCTCCACCAACGTGACCCCACCACACAGCACTGCCCCTCCCCGCCCCCCCCAGTCATCAAGATCTATGGTGCGGCCCTGGACAACATGGACCACTTACTTTCCATACCTCGGGAGCCTATTAGAAGCAAGGGCAGACACCGACAACGAGATTCAACACCGCCTTCAGTGCGCCAGCGCAGCCTTCGAGTGCCTGAGGAAAAGAGTGTTCGAAGATCATGCCCTCAAATCTGCCACCAAGCTCATGATCTACAGGGCCATAGTGATACCTGCCCTCCTGTATGGCTGAGACGTGGACCGTATTCAGTAGACATCTCAAATCGCTGGAGAATTACCACCAACGATGTCTCCGCAAGATCCTACAAATCCCCTGGAAGGACAGACACACCAACGTTAGCGTCCTCGATCAGGCCAACATCTTCAGCATCGAAGCACTGACCACACTCGACCAGCTCTGCTGCGTGGGCCACATCGTTCACATGCCTGACACAAGACTCCCAAAGCAAGCGCTCTACTCAGAACTCCTACATGGCAAGCGAGCCTCAGGTGGGCAGAGGAAGCAATTCAGTAACACCGTCAAAGCCTCCGTGATAAAATGGAACATCCCCACCGACACCTGGGAGTCTCTGGCCAAAGACCATCCTAAGTGGAAGAAGTGCATCCGGGAGGGTGCTGAACACCTCGAGTCTCGTCGCCGAGAGCATGCAGAAAACAAACTCGGGCAGCGGAAAGAACGTGCGGCAAACCAGTCCCACCCACCCATTCCTTCAACGACTGTCTGTCCCACCTGTGACAGAGACTGTAATACCCATATTAGACTGTTCCGTCATCTAAGAACTCACTTTTAGAGTGGAAGCAAGTCTTCCTCGATTTTGAGGGACTGCCTATGATGATGATGATGCACTTGTTCAAGGTGGCTTTGAGGGCGTCACTGCCTTTTTAAAGAGGCAGTGTCTCTGAGACTCACAAAGGTGCAGTGTCCCTGTTTAAATGGGCAGTGTCTCTGTACATGTTTAAAGGGGAAGTGTATCTGCGTTTGTTTAAATTTGCAGTGTCCCTGTGCCTGTTTAAAGGGAGAGGGGGTGAAATTTTGCTACTTTGTATCTCCCATTAACACTCCCAGCTGGCGATAATGGGTGCAAATGAGTTTGCGACTGGGCGCGGTGAGAACAGCGCTTTCCGCTAAATTTGCCGGGAGTTTTGCAGCGACGGTAAGACGTTGCACCCCGCTCTGCTGTGCTCAGTGAGGCTGACATCATCACCATGAACAGCACCCCGGACCAAAAATTGTCCCTCGCCCCTGGGTCCTGTGGCTGGCACTGATGACGATAGCAGTCGTGTTTCAGTCGGATGTCGGCTGGTGGAGCGCTACTTACAGGCTCCAGCATCTGGTTTACTTTTAGTTGGTCAATAATGCTTCTTTCTTAGTTTCACATAGTTTCTGTGCCTGTTTAAAGGGAGAGAGTCTCTGTGCCCATTTAAAGGGACAGTTTCTTTGGATTCTCTTATTACTTCAAACCGGTATGCCCCGCTTTGTGATTTGGAGAACACGACAGGCAGTGAGGTCAGCACCAGTGATACCGAACCTCAATCCTAATATCAGCATCTTGGAAAAGGTAAGAGGAAGGCTGAAAAGTCCAAGAGGACATTGTTTGAACAGCCAGAGCAAGAGCAAGAGGCAATGGGCAATCCTCATTGGGGACTCCACCATCAGGCACACAGGCAGCAGCCTATGTAGAGGTAAGGCTCTGTCAAGAGCAGTCTTCTGTTTTCCAGAGACCAAGGTAACTGATCTCCAGCACCGTGTGGAAGAATTAATGAAAGGTGAGTGCCAAGATATTTAGTAGGTTTACATATTGGAAATAATGATATCATGGATAGAAGTCCATTTGTGATGCAGGATTCCTACAAAAGTCTCATAAATGTCCTTCAGCAAAGGGATGCAAGATTAGTAGTCTCCGGGCTGAGGGGGGGAAAGGGGTACTGAGGTGAATGATCAGCCATGATCTTATTGAATGGTGGTGCAGGCTCGAAGGGCCGAATGGCCTACTCCTGCACTTATTTTCTATGTTTCTACGTTACCAGTCATGTCCCGATCGATGGAGAGAAATAGCCAAAACCTTGGGATTCAACATCTGGTTTCAGGACCTCTGCAAAAAGAAGCAGCTTCACTTCATCAATAATTGGGAGGTTTTCGCTGGACGAGGCAAGTTGTTTAGGAGAGACAACCTCCATCTTAACTTCTTGGGAGCTAAAAGGTTGGCAGAGGGTGCTGAATTATCCCAGAGTTCAGCAAGGGGATAGTGTAGATAAGTTCAAAGTTAGCCTTATTGCACGTGATAATTACATAGAAGCAAAGCATGAAGTTAAACCAGTTAGGAAGCAAGCAAGAATTAATAACTAAGAAATAGATGGGAGACCTTTAAATTGCCTTTATGTAAATGCAAGGAGTGTTGGAAGCAAATTGTTAGAATTGTAATCCTGTGCTGTGTTGGAGAATTTAGACGTATTGTGTATTTCTGAGACATGACTAGATGACAATGATGGCAGACATTCACCTAAAGGTCTACAATGGTTTGAGAAAGGATAGTGTAGGTCAAAGGGGAGCTGGGGTTGCTATTTCAATCAGTGAGAATCTAACAGCTTGAGAGATTTGATATTGCCTTATTAGGCACAGCTGAAGTGATCTGGGTTCAAGTGGACCAAGCTGACGGGCAAGGATTAATTATCAGTAATTGCCTTTATTTTTAATTGCTCACTGCACTCTGGAATAGTTCCTACAGATTGGAAGGAGACTAATGTAGTCCCCATTTCTAAAAAAGGTGACAATGCAGACCCGGGTAGCTATAGGCCCATCAGTTTGACATCAGTAATAGGTAAAACTCCGGACCCCATGAAGTCTCATGGCTTCAGGTCAAGCATGGATAAGGAAATATCCTGCTGATTACCACCTACCGCCCTCCCTCAGCTGATGAATCAGTACTCCTCCATGTTGAACACCACGTGGAAGAGGCACTGAGAGTAGCAAGGACACAGAATGTACTCTGGGTGAGGGACTTCAATGTCCATCATCGAGTGGCTCGGTAGCACCACTGCTGACCGAGTCCTGAAGGACATAACTGCTCGACTGGGCCTGCAGCAGATGGTGAGAACCAACTCGAGAGGAAAAACCTACTTGATGTCGTCCTTACCAATCTACTTGTTGCAGATGCATCTGTCCATGACAGCACTGGTAGCAGCGACCACTGCAGAGTCATTGTGGAGATGAAGTCCCGTCTTGATACGGAGGACACCCTCCATTGTGTTGTGTGGCACTACCACCGTGCTAAATGGGATAGATGCAAAACATATCTAGCAGTTCAAAACTGGGCATCCATGAGGCGCTGTGGGCCATCAGCAGCAGCAGAATTGTATTCCATCACAATCTGTAACCTCAAGGCCCGGCATATCCCTCACTCTACCATTACTATAAAGCCTGGGGACCAACCCTGGTTCAATGAAGAGTGTAGAAGAGCATGCCAGGAACAGCACCAGGCACACCTGAAAATACGGTGCCAACCTGGGGAAGCTGCAACACAGGACTACATGCATGCTAAAAAGCAGAAGCAGCATACTATAGACAAGGCTAAGCAATCCCATAACCATCGGATCAGATAAAAGCTCTAGTCCTGCCACATCCAGTCGTGAATGGTGGTGGTCCATTAAACAGTTAACGGGAGGAGGAGGCTCCATGAATATCCCCATCCTCAATGATGGCGGAGCCTAGCAAATAAGTGCAAAAGAAAAAAGGCTGAAGTGTTTACAACCATCTTCAGCCAGAAGTGTCAAGTGATCCATATCGGCTTCCTCCTGAGGTCCCCACCATCACAGAAGCCAGTCTTCAGCCAATTCGATTCACCACGATATCAAGAAACGGCTGAATGCACTGATACAGCAAAGGTTATGGGCCCCGACAACATCCCGGCTGTTGTGTTGAAGACGTGCTCCAGAACGAGCTGCAACTCTAGCCAAGCTGTTCCAGTACAGCTACAACACTGGCATTTACCCAACATATAGAAAACTGCTCAGGTATGTCTGGTCCACAAAAAGGACAAATCCAATCCAGCCAATTACCGCCCCATCAGTCTACTCTCAATCATCAGCAAAGTGATGGAAGGTGTCAACAGTTCTATCAAGCAGCACTTACTCAGCAACAACCTGCTCACTGATACCCAGTTTGGGTTCTGCCAAGACCACTCAGTTCCAGACCTCATTACAGCCTTGGTCCAAACATGGACAAAAGAGCTGAATTCCAAAGGTGAGGTGAGAGTGACTGCCCTCGACATCAAGGCATTTGACCGAGTGTGGCATCAAGGAGCCCTAGTAAAACTGAAGTCAATGGGAATCAGGGGAAACATTTTCCACTGGCTGGAGTCATACCTAGTACGAAGGAAGATGGTTGTGGTGGTTGGAGGTCAATCATCACAGCCCCAGGATATCGCTGCAGGAGTTCCTCAGGGCAGTGTCCTAGGCCCAACCATCATCAGTTGTTTCATCAATGACCTTCCTTCCATCATAAGGTCAGGAGTGGGAATGTTTGCTGATGACTGCAGAGTGTTCAGTTCCATTCGCAACTCCTCAGATAATGGAACAGTCCATGCCCGCATACAGCAAGACCTGGACAACATTCAGGCTTGGGCTGATATGTGGCAAATAAAATTTGTGCCACACAAGTGCCAGGCAATGACTATCTCCAACAAGCGAGAGTCTAACCACCGCCCCTTAACATTCAATGGCATTATCCTCGCCGAATCCTCTACCATTAACATCCTGGGGGTCACCATTGACCAGAAACTTAACTGGATCAGCCACATAAATACTGTGACAACAAGAGCAGGTCAGAGGCTGGGTATTCTGCAGTGAGTGTCTCACCTCCTGACTCCCCAAAGCCTCTCCATCATCTACAAGGCATAAGTCAGGAGTGTGATGGAATTCTCTCCACTTGCCTGGATGAATGAAGCTCAACACCATCCAGGACAAAGCAGCCCGCTTGATTGACACCCCATCCACCACTTTAAACATCCACTCCCTCCACCACCGGCGCAACGTGGCTGCAGTGTGTACCATCTACAAGATACACTGCAGCAACTCGCCAAGGCTTCTTCAGCAGCACCTTCCAAACCCGCGAACTCTACCACCTAGAAGGACAAGGGCAGCAAGCACGTGGGAACACCACCACCTCCACGTTCCCCTCCAAGTCATACACCATCCTGATTTGGAAGTATATTGCCATTCCTTGATTGTCGCTGGGTCAAATTCCTGGAACTCCCTCCCTAACAGCACTGTGGGAGTACCTTCACCACACGGACTGCAGCGGTTCATGAAGGTGGCTTACCACCATCTTCTCAAGGGCAATTAGTGATGGGCAATAAATGCTGGCCTTGCCAGTGACACCCACATCCCATGATCGAATAAAAAACTCGCAGCCCAGCAATGTGTTCAGCACAGAATGATCCCACACAAATCTATTCCCCACTAACACTTTCCACATTCATTCACTAGAAACAGCCCAGTGCCCGCGAGTAACTGCAGCTCTGTGTCTGACTTCAGTTAAACACACAACTCAAAACATTGTAAACAGAAAACAAACCTCATTATAGTTCAACAGTCTATTCATGAGCAGTGAACCCTTCACCCCAACTCCTCATTCACCCCTACTCTCCAATCCCCCCTCACCCCAATTCCTCATTCACTCCTACTCTCCAACCCCCTCACCCCAACTCCTCTCTCGTCTTCCATTGACTTGAATGGATCGTATACTGACAATTGATATCTGTCAGAATTTGAAAGGAGAACCAGTTGATGTGGTATATTTGGACTTTCAGAAGGCTTTCGACAAGGTCCCACACAAAAGATTAATGTGCAAAGTTAAAGCACATGGGATTGGGGGTAGTGTGCTGACATGGATTGAGAACTGGTTGTCAGACAGGAAGCAAAGAGTAGGAGTAAATGGGTACTTTTCAGAATGGCAGGCGGTGACTAGTGGGGTACCGCATGGTTCTGTGCTGGGACCCCAGCTGTTTACACTGTACATTAATGATTTAGACGAGGGGATTAAATGTAGGAGCTCCAAATTTGCGGATGACACTAAGTTAGGTGGCAGTGTGAGCTGCGAGGAGGATGCTATGAGGCTGCAGAGCGACTTGGATAGGTTAGGTGAGTGGGCAAATGCATGGCAGATGAAGTATAATGTGGATAAATGTGAGGTTATCCACTTTGGTGGTAAAAACAGAGAGACCGACTATTATCTGAATGGTGACAGATTAGGAAAAGGGGAGGTGCAACAAGACCTGGGTGTCATGGTACATCAGTCATTGAAGGTTGGCATGCAGGTACAGCAGGCGGTTAAGAAAGCAAATGGCATGTTGGCCTTCATTGCGAGGGGATTTGAGTACAGGGCATTGGTGAGGCCACACCTGGAGTATTGTGTACAGTTTTGGTCTCCTAACCTGAGGAAGGACATTCTTGCTATTGAGGGAGTGCAGCGAAGGTTCACCAGACTGATTCCCAGGATGGCGGGACTGACCTATCAATAAAGACTGGATCAACTGGACTTGTATTCACTGCAGTTCAGAAGAATGATAGGGGACCTCATAGAAACGTTTAAAATTCTGATGGGTTTAGACAGGTTAGATGCAGGAAAAATGTTCCCAATGTTGGGGAAGTCCAGAACCAGGGGTCACAGTCTAAGGAGAAGGGGTAAACCATTTAGGATCGAGATGAGGAGGAACTTCTTCACCCAGAGAGTGGTGAACCTGTGGAATTCTCTACCACAGAAAGTTGTTGAGGCCAATTCACTAAATATATTCAAAAAAGAGTTCGATGTAGTCCTTGCTACTAAGGGGATCAAGGGGTATGGTGAGAATGCAGAAATGGGGTACTGAAGTTGCATGTTCAGCCACGAACTCATTGAATGGCGGTGCAGGCTAGAAGGGCCGATTGGCCTACTCCTGCACCTATTTTCTATGTTTCTACCTCCTTTTCCTTTCTGTCTATCCTTCCTGAATATTGAATATCCCTGGTTGTTGAGTTCCCAGCCTTGGTCACCCTGGAACCATGTCTCCGTAATCCCAATTACATCATATCCGTTAACAGCTATCTGTGCAATTAATTCATCTACCTTATTACAAATGCTCCTCGCATTGAGACACAGAGCCTTCAGGCTTGTTTTTTTTTTTACACACTTTGTCCTTTTTAGAATTATGTTGTACTGTGACCCTTTTTGATTTTTGCCTTTGATTTCTCTGCCCTCCACTTTTCCTTATCTCCCTTTGACTTTTTGCTTCTGCCCCCATTTTACTTCCCTCTGTTTCCCTGCATAGATTCCCATCCTCCTGCCATATTAGTTTAAGCCCTCCCCAACAGCACTAGCAAACATCGGTTCCAGTCCTGCCCAGATGCAGACTGTCTGGTTTGTACTGGTCCCAGCTCCCTCAGAACCGGTTTCAGTGTCGCTGTCATAGGAATTTGAATCCCTCCCTCTTACACCATTCCTCAAGCCACGTATTCATCTTAACTATCCTGCTATTTCTACTCTGACTAGCACGTGGTACTGGTAGCAATCCTGAGATTATTACCGTTGAGGTCCTACTTTTTGTTTTAACTCCTAGCTCCCTAAATTCAGCTTGTAGGACCTCATCCCGTTTTTTTTACCCATATCATTGGTACCTATATGCATCACGACAATTGGCTGTTCATCCTCCCCCTCCAGCATGCCCTGCAGTCACTCCGAGACATCCTTGACTCTTGCACCAGGGAGGCAACATACCATCCTGGAGTCTCAATTGCGGCCGCAGAAACGACCATCTATTCCACTTACAATAGTATCCCCTACCACTGTAGCTCTCCCACTCTTTTTCCTGCCCTCCTGTGCAGCAGAGCCACCCATGGTGCCATGAACTTGGCTGCTGCTGCCTTCCCCTGATGAGCCATCTCCCCCATCAGTATCCAAAGTGGTACTGTTTTGGAGGGAGATGACCACAGGGAACCCCTGTACTACCTTCCTACTCCTGCTCTGCCTGATGGTCACCCATTTCCTATCTGCCTTTGTAATCTTTACCTGTGATGTGACCAACTCACTAAACGTGCTATTCACGATATCCTCAGCATCGCAGATGCTCCAGAGTGAATCCATACGCAGCTCCAGTGCCACAATGCGGTCTGATAGGAGCTTCAGCTGGATACACATCCCGCACACATAGTCAGGGAACACTTCCAGTGTCCCTGATTTCCCACATAGCACAGGAGGAGCATGACATGGGTCTGGGCTCTCCTGCCATGCCTTAATCCTTAAATTAACTTAATTTGGCAACAATGCCAAAGGTTACCTACTTTTAAGAAAAGAAAGAGATAAATTACCCACCAATCCACCAGCCAATCACCAATCACTTACGCGCTTGGCTGTGATGTCACACTTCAATTTCTTTTTACTTCTTTTATTACTTTCTGCCCCTGCTGCAGCTGGCCGCTGCTCCAAGCTGCCGCTGCCCTTTGTGCTCCCGCGCCCGCTCAGGTCTCGCGATGCTGGCTTCCTTCCGACGTACCAATGTCAGTGTTCTCCATCAAGCCAACATCCCCAGCATTGAAGCAATGACCACACTCGACCAGCTCCTTTGGGCAGACCACATTGTTCGCATGCCTGACACAACACTTCCAAAGCAAGCGCTCTACTCGGAACTCCGACACAGCAAGCGAGCCCCAGGTGGGCAGATGAAATGTTTCAAGGACACACTCAAAGTCTCCCTGATAAAGTGCAACATCCCCACCGACACCTGGGAGTCCCTGGCCAAAGACCACCCTAAGTGAGTGGCGGTGTGAGCTGTGGGGAGGATGCTAAGAAGCTGCAGAGTGACTTGGACAGGTTAGGTGAGTGGGCAAATGCATGGCAGATACAGTATAATGTGGATAAATGTGAGGTTATCCACTTTGCTGGCAAAAACACAAAGGCAGAATATTACCTGAATGGCGGTAGATTAGGAAAGGGGGAGGTACGAGACCTGGGTGACATGGTACATCAGTCATTGAAATTTGGCATGCAAGTACAGCAGGCGGTGAAGAAGGCAAATGGCATGGTGGCCTTTATAGCTACAGAATTTGTGTATAGGAACAAGGAGGTCCTCCTGCAGTTGTACAGGGCCTTGGTGAGGCCTCAACTGGAATATTGTGTTCAGTTTTGGTCTCCTAATCTGAGGAAGGACGTTCTTGCTATTCAGAGAGTGCAGCGAATGTTCATCAGACTGATTCCCGGGATGACAGGACTGACATATGAGGAGAGACTGGATCGACTGGGCCTGTATTCACTGGAGTGTAGAAGGATGAGAGGGGATCTCATAGAAACAGGTAAAATTCTGATGGGACGGGACAGGTTAGATGCAGGAAGAATGTTCCCAATGTTGGGGAAGTCCAGAACCAGGGGACACAGTCTAAGGATAAGGGGTGAGATGAGGAGAAACTTCTTCACTCAGAGAGTTGTTAACCTGTGGAATTCTCTACTGCAGAGAGTTGTTGATGCCAGTTCAGTGGATATATTCAAGAGGGAGTTAGATGTGGCCCCGACTGCTAAAGGGATCAAGGGGTATGGAGTGAAAGCAGGAAAAGGGTACTGAGGTGAATGATCACATTGAATGGTGATGCAGGCTCGAAGGGTCAAATGACCTACTCCTGCACCCTATTTTCTATGCATCTGGGAGGACGCTGAGCACCTCGAGTCTCGTCACCGAGAGCATGCAGAAATCAAGCGGAACCAGTATGCGGCAAACCAGACTCCCCACCCACCCACTGTCTGTCTGTCCCACCTGTGACAGAGACTGTAATTCCCAGATTGGACTGTTCAGTCACCTGAGAACTCACTGAGTGGACCAAGTCTCCCTCGCTCCGAGGGTCTGTCTGTGACGTGACTGGAACCCTGAAGCCCCGCCTACTCATTCTTCCTGGCCAAGGGCCGCGCATGCGCCGTAACTCCGCCTGTGGAAGATGGCGGCCAGTGACCCCGCTGACCCGGGCCTGTCACTGCGGGACAAACAGGGGGGCTACGGGCTCTGATTCTACGCCTGAGGCCTACACCGGGTGTTTATGAAGATTCCCAGCCCACCCCCGGGTCCATATCTCCCCGCAGCGCCCACAATCTCCTACCGCCTTCCGGAAGCATCTTTCCGACCGAGCTCCGTCTTCACCGCCCGCGCATGCTCAGTGAGGGAGACCCGGGCTCAGCCCCGCCCCTCGCACACTCTGATTGGTTGGAGGACCCACCGCCCGCTCGGTCCTCCAGTCCCGCCCCCGCTCTTCCTATTGGTTGAGAGCTGCCGTCAATCACCCAGGCAGTGTGAGCTGTGCATGCGCGGACGGTGCGGGCCCAGGCCCCGAACAAGAACCTGCGGCTCCGGCCTTTCCCCGAGCGGGGCCCCCGGGCGGGGGGGGGAAGCTGCGGGGCTTTCTCCCGGTGACAGGTCCGGGGGACGTCCGCCATCTTGGGAGGCTGAGGGGGCAGCAGGGCGCATGCGCGGCCTTTCCCTGGGCCAGGAACCAGGAGGAGAGAATGTTGTGAATTTCTATCCTGGACTCACAGTCAGGGCTTTTGTAAACTGCTGTTCCAGGCTGTGAGAGAAGGCGGGCAGCATTTGCAGGCCGCAAACTCACACCCAACATCACATCCAGGTCTGACACACTCACTCCATTCATCAGGAACCCAATATCATCGGCCTTTCAATGTGGAAGGAGAAATGTTTGTCTGTTCTGTCTGTGGGAAAAGATTTCAAACATTAGTGTGACTGGAAAAGCACTGAGACACACACACACCCGCGTGAGTGTGTTCCAGTGCATTGACTGTGGAAAGAGCTTTAACCAGTTACACAGCCTGAAAAAACATCGCACCATTCACAGCGGGGAGAAACCGTACACGTGTTCTGTGTGTGGACGAGGCTTCAACTGATCGTCCAACCTGGAGAGACACAAGGACACCTGCACCATGGAGAAACCATGGAAATGTGGGGACTGTGCAAAGGCATTTAATTATTCATCTGACCTGATAAATCATCAACGCAGTCACACCGGGGAGAGGCCATTCATCTGCTCTGTGTGTGGGAAGGGATTCACTCGGTCATCCCACCAGCTGACACACCACCAAGTTCACATCGGGGAGAGGCCATTCACCTGCTCCGTGTGTCAGAAGGGATTCACTCATTCATCCAACCTTCTGACACACCATCGAGTTCACACTGGGGAGAGGCCATTCACCTGCTCCGTGTGTGGAAAGGGATTCACTCGTACATCCGACCTTCTCAAACACCAGCGAATTCAAACTGGGGAGAGGCCGTTCACCTGCTCCGTGTGTGAAAAGGGATTTAATCGATCATCGAACCTGCTGGCCCACCATCGAATTCACACTGGGGAGAGGCCGTTCACCTGCTCCGTGTGTGAAAAGGGATTTAATCGATTATATAACCTGTTGACACACCAGCGAGTTCACCTGTGTCTGCAGGGGTTGGATTCTGCTCTTAGTCACATCCAAGATTGAACCATCTTCATTATGACAGTTGGGTTTTGTTTTTGCTGATATTAATAACCTTATAACTGGGTTGGAGTTTAATATTCTGGATAAATAGCTGTTTGACTTGTCGGGCTGCTGTGTTCCTTTAAGAACCACTGTCTGGTCTTTCCCCGTAATTTCTGATGAGAGTCCCTGAATTATTTTACAATAAAATTATGACCTTTTACTTCAATCCTAAATTGATCTTTGGTACAAAATCTATAATTCCGTGTCTAAAAGGTTCCATTGATTAACATCTCCAATGAGAAAGTGCTGATTAATCCTTTGCAGACAATTCTTACTGACATGCACATTACACACAGTGGCACCTCCATCATCCACCAGAAAGAAGGGAAATGGGAATCAGAGACCCTTAAGTGTTGCCCCTCCTGTCTGGTACAGCAATCCTGTTGGCACGGGAATGAAGACATGTCCAGTCGAAGTAATGGGATGAGTTAAAGATATTTACTCAGATGGGCGGGTGGTGGGAAGTGGTGTTCCACAGGGATCGCTGCTAGGATCACTGTTCACCATTTACATAATTGATTTGGACTTGAGAATCAGAGGTACAATTTCAAAATTTGCAGATGGCACAAAATTGGGTGGTGTAGTTAATAATGAGGAAGACTGTGATAGCATCCTTGTAGAATTATTTAGTTGTGTTAAGTAAATAGCAGCATCTTTTGATTTGCTATGACTGATCACATCACCATAGAGTTATGTGCAAAACAAAAATCATTTAACAGCTCCCAAATTCAGAATTGTCAGATTCAAACTCAACTTTTTTCAAGTACAATCTAACATTTCAAAAATTATAATGGATGTCGGCGAGATATTAGGACTGTTGTTTAACACAATCCAAATACAGTGACACATAGAGAGATGGGCAAGTGTAGCTTCACAGTAAAACCTTTCAAGCCTCACTAAAAACTGGCAGACTGTTGACTAATGGAGTTGTGATCTTTGTAAATTAAGAAAGGAAATGCATGGAAATGTGTCAAAGAGTTCATTTACAGAGTGGGACATCATCTCCTGTTGATTTCTGTTTCTGACACTATGCAACAGAAAAAGATAATTACAACACGACAAGTCCTCTGCGATAGGGGGATGTTTTCTCTCTTTAAAGAGCCATGAAATAATTCATCCGTACCTTGCACTCCCTGCATGGTCTGTGTGGATCGACAGCCGGATCCTCTGCTGGGATCCACTGTGGTGTCTCACGGGGGCCATCACAACCATCAAAGATTTACTGATAGATTAACTCCTGTGTCCTCAGCCCACAGGTTTAACTCTATGGACAGTAAGTTCTGGAATGTAATCCTTTTTAGTCAGTGGCATTTCTCTATTTGGAGTTCCAGCTCTTACTCCTTCCCCTAGTTTACCAGGAGTTCACTGATCAGGTGTCCCTTCATTTATTTGCGAAGGTTGTTATTTTCTCCATCCTGGGATCCCGGGTCTGCAGTAGTGGTCGCAATATGTGGTTATAATGGAATGGACACCAGATTGGAAAGTCTGTCAATCTATGTCTGCCCTTCTGTCTGTTCCCTCTGTCCCGCAGAGCTGTATTAGCGGGGTGTATTTGCACTTCCGGGAGCATAGCCATTGGTCACTCTTAACCTTCTGCCTTGAACACAATTATTCTCAGACCATTCATCATGTTCCCTCCAAACTCTCCGGGATTCTGGCATTACAATGTGGTACAATACACACAACAATGCCTTGTTATTATCTCATGTGTGTTCTTAATGTGAACCATTACTGTTATGTATTTAACCCCTTGTAACCTGTATTACACTACCACCCAAGGGTCGACCTGTTTGAGTCCCAAGGGATCCCAGCATCCCTTGGGAGCACGGTATATAAGCAGGCCACTCACGAAGTACCTGCAGTCTGGAGTCTTATTGAAAGAGCCAAGGTCACACTTGCTCATTGTACACAGTACTCAGTTTCATCCTTTATTATAAACGTATCAATTGGCGACGAGGTAATGAACAACAGCGTGAAAATGCAAGGAACAACTGGTATCCTGGAGAAGTACTCAGAACGGGACGATTGGGAGGTCTTCGTGGAGAGACTCGACCAATACTTTGTGGCCAACGAGTTGGAAGGAGACGAGAACGCTGCCAAACGAAGGGCGATCCTCCTAACTGGCTGTGGGACAACAACCTATGGCCTCATGAAGAATCTCCTAGCTCCGGCAAAACCAACAGCTAAATCCTATGAAAAATTGTGTATGGTGGTCCGAGAGCACCTAAATCCTAAGGAAAGCGTTTTGATGCGAGATATCAGTTCTACATGTGTTAATGAGCAGAGGGCCAGGAAGTGGCGAGCTATGTCGCCAAACTAAGGCGCCTCATAGAAACATAGAAAATAAGTGCAGGAGTAGGCCATTTGGCCCTTCGAGCCTGCACCACCATTCAATAAGATCATGGCTGATCATTCCCTCAGTACCCCTTTCCTGCTTTCTCTCCATACTCGTTGATCCCCTTAGCTGTAAGGGCCATATCGAACTCCCTCTTGAATATATCCAATGAACTGGAGAATTCTACAGGTTAACAACTCTCTGAGTAAAGAAGTTTCTCCTCATCTCAGTTCTAAATAGCCTACCCCTTATCCTAAGACTGTGTTGCCTGGTTCTGGACTTCCAACATCGGGAACAATCTACCCGCATCTAACCTGTCCCGTCCCATCAGAATTTTGTATGTTTCTATGAGATCCCCTCTCATCCTTCCAAACTCCAATGTATAAAGGCCCAGTTGATCCAGTCTCCCCTCATATGTCAGTCCGGCCATCCCGGGAATCAGTCTGGTGGACCTTCGCTGCACTTCCTCAATAGCAAGAACATCCTTCCTCAGATTAGGAGACCAAAATTGAACACAATATTCCAGGTGATGCCTCACCAAGGCCCGAAACAGCTGTAGTAAGACCCCCCTGCTCATATACTCAAATCCCTAGTTATGAAGGCCAACATACCATTTGCCTTCTTTACCGCTTGCTGCACCTGTATGCCAACTTTCAATGACTAATGAACCATGACACCCAGGTCTCATTGCACCTCCCCTTTTCCTAATCTGCCACCATTCAGATAATATTCTGTCTTTGCGTTTTTGCCCCCAAATTGGATAACCTCACATTTATCCACATTATACTGCATCTGCCATGCATTTTCCCACTCACCTAACCTGTCTAAGTCACCCTGCAGCCTCTTAGCGTCCCCCTCACAGCTCACACCGCCACCCCGTTCAGTGTCATCTGCAAACTTGGAGATATTACACTCAATTCCTTTATCCAAATCATTGATGTATATTGTAAAGAGCTGGGGTCCCAGCACTGAGCCCGGCGGCACTCCACTAGTCACTCTGAAAAGGATCCGTTTATCCCGAGTCTCTGCTTCTTGTCTGCCAACCAGTTCTCTATCCACATCAGTATATTACCCCCAATACCATGTGCTTTGATTTTGCACACCAATCTCTTGTGTGGGATCTTGTCAAAAGCCTTTTGAAAGTCCAAATACACCACATCCATTGGTTCTCCCTTGTCCACTCTACTAGTTACATCCTCAAAAAATTCCAGAAGATTTGTCGAGTATGATTTCCCTTTCATAAATCCATGCTGACTTGGACCGATCCTGTCACTGCTTGCCAAATGCGCTGCTATTTCATCCTTAATGATTGATTCCAACATTTTCCCCACCACTGATATCAAGCTAACCGGTCTATAATTACCCGCTTTCTCCCTCCCTTTTTAAAAAGTGGTGTTACATTAGCTACCCTCCGGTCCATAGGAACTGATCCAGAGTCGATAGACTGTTGGAAAATGATCACCAATGCAGCCACTATTTCTAGGGCCTCTTCCTTAAGTACTCTGGGATGCAGACTATCAGGTGACATACTGGTTACAGGCCGGGACACCATTGAGCACTTGAAGATTCTGGAAGAGGTTCTTAATCGGTTGGATCGCGTGGGGCTCACGTTGAAACACTCGAAGTGTGTTTTCCTGGGAAGAAGAATCGCAGCAGACGGCATCAGACCCACCGACGTCAAGACGGAGGCCATCAAGAACGCGCCGAGACCACAGAATGTGATGGAGCTGCGATCGTTCCTGGGACTACTTAATTAATTGAGTAATTTCCGACCTGGTTTAAGCACCCTGCTAGGGAAATGACTGGGTATGGGGGAATTCACAAGAGGCTGCCTTTAAGAAAGCCAGAAATCTGTTGTGTTCTGTATGGCCCTTGTAAAAGATTAGTGCTTGCTTGCGATGCGTCGTCATACGGGGTCGGGTGTGTGTTACAACAGTCTAATGAATCAGGGATTTTGCAACCGGTCGCTTATGTGTCCAGGAATTTGTCCAAGGCCAAAAGGGCCTACAGCATGATTGAAAGAGACTCTGGTGTGCGTTTATGGGATAAAGAAAATGCACCAGTACTTATTTGGCGTCAAGTTTGAGCTTGAAACTGACCACAAGCCGCTCATATCGTTGTTCTCTGAGAGCAAAGGGATTAACACCAATGCCTCTGCCCGCATCCAAAGATGCCGCTCACACAGACCGGGCACAGAGAACTGCACAGATGCTCTCAGTCAGCTGCCATTGCCCACCACCGGGGTGGAAATGGCACAGCCTGCGGACTTGCTCATGATAATGGATGCATTCGAAAATGAAAAGTCCCCCATTATGGCCCGCTAGATCAGGACCTGGACCAGCCAGGATCCTTTACTGTTCTTGGTAAAAAAAACTGTGTCCTCCACGGGAGCTGGTCCAGCATCTCAGCGGAGATGCAGGAAGCAATTAAGCCGTTCCACAGGTGCAAAGACGAAATGTCCCTTCAGGCAGACTGTCTGTTGTGGGGCAATCGCGTGGTCTTGCCAAAGAAAGGCAGATACGTTCATTTGTGAACTGCACAGCACCCACCCAGGCATTGTAATGATGAAAACCATAGCCAGATCCCATGTGTGGTGGTCTGGCATCGACTCAGATTTAGAGTCATGTGTGCGCCAGTGCAACACTTGCTCTCAGCTGAGCAATGCACCCAGAGAGGCACCGCTAAGTTTGTGGTCGTGGCCCTCCAAACTGTGGTCTAGGATCCATGTGAAATATGCGGGCCCATTTCTAGGCAAAATGTTTTTGGTTGTCATGGACGCTTACTCAAAATGGATTGAATGTGCAATAACGTCTGCAAGCACGTCCAGCGCCACTATTGAAAGCCTACGAACCCATGTTTGCTATGCACGGCCTGCCTGAGGTCCTAGTCAGGCAGGCCGTGCGACTGGGTTGACTTCACGGGGGGAGCGATGTTATGTATTTAACCCCTTGTAACCTGTATTACACTACCACCAGAGGGCCTACCTGTTGGAGTCCCAAGGGATCCCAGCATCCCTTGGGAGCACGGTATATAAGCAGGCCACCCATGAGGTACCTGCACTCTGGAGTCTTATTAAAGGAGCTAAGGTCATTATACAAAGTACTCAGTTTCATCCTTTATTATGAGCGTATCAGTTATAAACTGGGATTGTTGTTGGTTGCTGTTTAAATGTTTTAACAGACCAGTTTTTTCTATTCGGTAATATTCCACCAGTGTACCTTGGCTGCAGTGTGTACCATCTACAAGATGCAGAAACGACCCAAGGCTTCCAGCACCTAGAGGGACAAGGGCAGCAGGCGCATGGGAACATCATCTCCTCCAAGTTTCACACCATTCTGACTGGGAAATAGATCACTGTTCCTTCATGGTCGCTGGTTCAAAATCCTGTAACTCCCTAACTAACAGCACTATGGGAATATAGTCACTAAACGGACTGCAGTTGTTCAAGGAGGTGGCTCACCACCATCTTCTCACCGGTGTTACGTATGTAACTATGTAATACTTGCCACCAGAGGGCGCGACTGTTGGAGTCCTAATGGTCACCTGCACACATGAGCAGGGCCAGTATAAAAGTTTGGCTGCCATATTGTTTAGGCACGCTGGAGTTGTAATAAAGATGACTAAGGTCACACTAAGTTTAGCTCACAGTACTCACCCTCGTGGAGTTCTTCTACATAATTGGCGACAAGTAATAGAATACGAACCTTCACGCAACCATGGCTGCCGTTGGAATATTAGAGAGATTCATAGAGGGTGATGATTGGGAAGCCCTCATCGAGCATCTCGACCAGTACTTCATGGCCAACGAGCTGGAAGGAGACACTAATGCGGTGAAGTGCAGGGCGGTTCTCCTCACCAGCTGTGGGCCTAAAATATACGGCCTCATCAAGAATCTGCTTGCACCGACAAAACCAACGGAGAAGAAATATAGAGAGTTGTGCACTCTAGTTCGGGACCACCTCAAGTCGAAGGAGAGTATCCTCATGACCAGGTATCGTTTTTACACGCACCATCGCTCCGGGGGCCAGGACGTGGTGGATTATGTCGCCGACCTGAGATGCCTCGCGGGACCTTGCGATTTTGGAGCTGCGTTGGGGGAAATGCTGCGGGACTTTTTCATGCTGGGCACCAGCCACGAGGTCATTCTTCGAAAGCTGCTGGCTGCCGAAACCCTAGACCTGAGCAGGGCCTTCGCGATCGCCCAGGCATGCATGGCCATGGACGATAACACCAAACAGATATCTTCTCAACATCGAAGCTCACCAACAAGTGCATAAAATGATGTTGCCAGCAGGCTGAACTGCATATGGCAGGGCCTATACGTCTGCGGCTGCAACACCCGTGATGACTCAGAGTCTGCCATCGGGGGTGAATGTGAATCCATTAGCACCGTGTTGGTGCTGCGGGGGTAATCATCGGGCCCATCAATGTCGGTTCAAGCACTACGTGTGCAAAGGCTGCGCAACAATGGGGCACCTCCAGCAAATGTGCAAACGTGCTGCGACACACCACGTGGCAGATGATGATTGATCCGGCACCGATCACGCAGCACAGGCAACTCAACCCAAGGAATAAGTGTATGGAGTACATACCTTCACCACCAAGAGCCCTCCTATAATGCTGGAAGTCAAATTAAATGGAGTTCCAGTATCTATGGAGTTGGACACGGGTGCAAGTCAGTCAATAATGAGCCAGTAGGCTTTCGAGAAACTGTGGGACAATAAGGCACAAAGGCCCAAACTGAGCCTGATTAATGCAAAGCTGCGTACTGACACCAAAGAGCTCATTCCAGTAATTGGAAGTGTGGCAGTGAAGGTCTCGTATGATGGAGCTGCGCATGACGTATCACTGTGGATTATTCCAGGCAATGGCCCATCGCTCTACGGCAGAAGCTGGCTAGAAAAGATTAGATGGAATTGGAACGACATCAAAGCACTATCTTGAGTGGATGACGCTGAGCAAGTTTCCGTCGCTATTCGAACCAGGCATCGGCAACTTCACAGGCTCCAAGGTACAAATCCATCTAGGCCCCAATGCACGGCCCGTCCATCACAAGGCTCAGGCAGATCCATCCATGATGAGGGAGAAAGTCGAGATCGAACTCGATGGAATCATATCGGCAGTCGAGTTCAATGAGTGAGCCAGTCCAATTGTTCCTGTGTTGAAAAACGATGGCACGGTCAGAATTTGCGGAGACTACAAGGTAACGAATAAGTGAATCTCACTCCAGGACCAGTAGCCGCTGCCCTAGGCGGATGACCTGTTTGCAACTTAAGCGGGGGAGGGGGGGACCTAACCTCTGCCTACATGATACAGGAGCTGGCTAAATCTTCGAAAAGACTGACGTGCATCAACACACACAAAGGGCTGTGTATATACCACAGATGCCCTTTCAGGATTCGCTCAACTGCAGCCATTTTCCAGAGAAACATGGAGAGTTTGCTGAAATCTGTGTCGCACACTGTTGTGTTTCAAGACGAAATGTTAATCACCGATCGTGACACCATTGAACACCGACACAACCTGGAAGATGTTCTGAGTCGCCTAGACAGAGTGGGACTCAGGCTGAAACGCTCCAAGTTTGTTTACCTAGCGCCAGAAGTCGAATTTTTGGGGAGAAAGACTGCAGTAGACGGCATCAGATCCACGGACTCAAAGACAGAGGTCATCAAGAATGCACCCAGACTACAGAATGTGATGGAGCTGCTTTCGTTCCTGGGACTCCTCAACTATTTCAGTAACTTTCTACCTGGCTTGAGCACGTTGTTAGAACCTTTGCACATGTTGCTATGTAAGGGTGATGACTGGGTTTGGGGCAAAAATCAAGACACAGCTTTTGAGAAGGCCAGGAACCTGCTATGTTCAAATAAGTTACTTGTACACTATGACCCATGTAAACGTTTAGTGCTAGCTTGTGACGCCTCATCGTACAGGGTCGGCTGTGTGTTACAGGAAGCCAATGTATCAGGCAACCTCCAACCGGTTGCATACACGTTTAGAACTCCGTTTAAGGCTGAGAGAGCCTATAGTATGGTCGAGAAAGAGGTGTTAGCATGTGTATATGGGGTTAAGAAAATGCACCAATACATATTTGGACTTCGGTTTGAGCTTGAAACTAACCACAAGCTGCTCATTTCGCTGTTTTCAGAGAGCAAAGGTATAAACACCAATGCTTCGTCCCGCATCCAAAGATGGGCACTAACATTATTTGCTTATGACTATGTTATCCACCACAGACCAGGCACTGAAAACTGTGCCAATGCTCTCAGCCGGCTACCATTACCCACCACTGGGGTTGAAATGGCGCAGCCCACAGACTTACTATTGGTCATGGATGCTTTTGAGAGCGAGGGGTCACCAGGATCCTGTGCTATCGTTAGTAAAGAGTTGCATCCTAAATGGGAACTGGTCGGCCGTTCCCAGGGAAATGCAAGATGAAATTAAGCCAGTCGGATTGTCTCGTATGGGGTAATCGCGTAATTTTGCCCAAAAAAGGCAGAGAAACGTTTATACGCGACCTACACAGTACCCACCCAGGCATTGTCATGATGAAGGCAATTGCCAGGTTGCATGTTTGGTGGCCCGGCATTGACTTGGACTTGGAGTCATGCATGCATCAGTGCAACACTTGTTCACAACTGAGCAATGCACCAAGGGAGGCTCCACTGAGTCTGTGATCATGGCCCTCCAAACCGTGGTCCAGAACCCACATAGATTTTGCCGGCCCCTTTCAAGGAAAGATGTTTTTAGTAGTAGTATACGCTTACTCCAAATGGATTGAATGCGTAATCATGTCACTCAGCACGTCCACAGCCACCATTGAAAGCCTCTGGGCCATGATCGCCACCCATGGCTTGCCAGACGTCCTTGTCAGCGACAATGGACCATGTTTCACCAGCTTGGAATTCAATGAGTTTATGACCCGCAATGGCATCAACCATGTCAGGTCTGCTCCGTTTAAGCCCGCGTCTAATGGTCAAGCGGAGCGGGCAGTCCAAACAATCAAGCATAGCATGAAACGCGTGACAGACAGTTCCCTGCAGACCCGCTTGTATCGCATTCTGCTCAGTTACCAGACGCAACATCAGTTGCTTACCGGGGTTCCCCCGGCAGAATTGTTAATGAAGAGAGCCCTCAAAACCAGGCTCTCTCTTGTTCTCCCGGATCTTAGAAACATAGAAACATAGAAAATAGGTGCAGGAGTAGGCCATTCGGCCCTTCTAGCCTGCACCGCCATTCAATGAGTTCATGGTTGAACATGCAAATTCAGTACCCCCTTCCTTCTTAACCCCCCTAGTAGTCAGGACTTCATCTAACTCCCTTTTGAACATATTTAGTGAATTGGCCTCAACGACTTTCTGTGGTAGAGAATTCCACAGGTTCACCACTCTCTGGGTGAAGAAGTTTCTCCTCATCTCGGTCCTAAATGGCTTACACCTTATCCTTAGACCGTGACCCCTGGTTCTGAACTTCCCCAACATTGGGAACATTCTTCCTGCATCTAACCTGTCTTAACCCGTCAGAATTTTAAACGTTTCTATGAAGTACCCTCTCATTCTTCTGAACTCCAGTGAATACAAGCCCAGTTGATCCAGTCTTTCTTGATAGGTCAGTCCCACCATCCCGGGAATCAGACTTGTGAACCTTCGCTGCACTCCCTCAATAGCAAGAATGTCCTTCCTCAAGTTAGGAGACCAAAACTGTACACAATACTCCAGGTGTGGCCTCACCAAGGCCCTGTACAACTTAATGATCATGTGGAAACCCAGTGACCACCAGCAGAACATGTACCACGATCGCGCGGCTGTTTCACGTGACATTGATGTCAACGACCTTGTGTTTGTCCTGAATTACGGTCATGGTCCCAAGTGGGTTGCTGGCACTGTTTTGGCCAAGGAAGGGAATAGGGTGTTTATAATCAAACTGTTAAATGGCCAAACGTGCAGAAAGCATTTAAATCAGACCAAATTACGATTTACTGACAACCAGGAACGACATGAAGAGGACATCACCAGCGAAGTTCCACTAACACACACCCAACCAGCAATCGACCTCTCTGTCAATCACAAGGATGAATCCACCATTCCTGACAGTCCGGTCAGACCAGCTACAGTGCAGTGCGTTAATGGTCTGACCAACTCACACACGCCAGGGTTTGAACTTAGATGATTAACCAGGGAGCGAAGAGCTCAGGATCGCCTCAACTTGTATATAACTTGACTGAAGACTTTTTGGGGCGGGGGGGTGGGGGAGTGATGTTATATATGTAAATGTAATACTTGCCATCAGAGGGTGCGACTGTTGGCATTCTAATGGTCACCTGCACATACGTGCAGGGCCAGTATAAAGGCTTGGTTGCCATACTGTTTAAGCATTCTGAAGTTGTAATAAAGAAGACTAAGGCCACACTAAGTTTAGCTCACAGTACTCAGCCTCGTGGAGTTCTTCTATACACAACAACAGGCAATTAGGGATGGCCAATAAATGCTGGCCTTGCCAGCGATATCCTCATTCCATAAATGAATAAGATTGGGGAATTAATAATGGAGAATAGGGAAATGATGTTGAACAAATATTTTGTATCGGTCTTCATGGTAGAAGACACGAAGAACATCCCAATAGTGGATAATCAAGGGGCTATAGGTACTAATGAAGTTGGGGAGGGGTTAAACTAATATGGCAGGTGGGTGGGAACCTCTGCAGGGAGAGAGAGGGAAGTAGAATGGGGGCAGAAGCAAAAGATAGAAAGAAGAAAAGTAAAAGTGGAGGGCAAAGAATGGAGCTGCGGAATACCAAGAGGCAGAAAACGCTAGTGGGAGTTGTGCACAGACCACCAAACAGTAATAGTGAGGTTGCGGCCAGCATCAAACAAGAAATTAGGGATGCGTGCAATAAAGGAAGAGCATTTATCATGGACGAAATTAATCTACATATAGATTGGGCTAACCAAACTGGTAACAATACGATGGAGGAGGATTTTCTGGAGTGTATTAGGGATGATTTTCTGGATCAATATATCAAGGAACGAACTAGAGGGCTGGCCATCCTAGACTGGGTGTTGTGTAATGAGAGAGGATAATTAGCAATCTAGCTGTGCGAGGCTTCTTTGGGAAGAGTGATCATAATATGGTAGAATTCTTTATTAAGATGGAGAGTGACACAGTTAAGTCAGAGACTAGGATCCCGAACTTAAGGAAAGATAATTTCGATGGTATGAGACGTGAATTGGCTAGAATAGACTGGCAAATGATACTTAAAGTGTTGACGGTGGATAGGCAATGGCAAACATTTAAATATCACATGGATGATTTTCAACAATTGTACATCCCTGTCTGGAGTAAAAATAAAACGGGGAAGGTGGCTCAACAAGGGAAATTTAGGATATTGTTAAATCCAAGGAAGAGGTATATAAATTGGCCAGAAAAAGCAGCAAACCTGAGGACTGCGAGAAATTTAGAATTCAGCAGAGGAGGACAACGGGTTTAATTAGGAGGGGAAGCTTGCCGGGAACATAAAAACTGACTGCAAAAGTTTCTATAGATATGTGAAGAGAAAAAGATTAGCGAAGACAAACATAGGTCCCTTACAGTCAAATTCAGGTGAATTTATAATGAGGAACAAAGAAATGGCAGACCAGTTGAACAAATACTTTGGTTCTGTCTTCACAAAGGAAGACACAAATAACCTTCTGGAAGTACTAAGGGACCGAGGGTCTAGCGAAAAGGAGGAACTGAAGGAAATCCTCATTAGTCAGGAAATTGTGTTAGGGAAATTGATGGGATTGAAGGCCGATAACTCCCCAGGGTCTGATCGTCTGTGTCCCAGAGTACTTAGGGAAGTGGCCCTAGAAATAGTGGATGCATTGGTGATCATTTTCCAACAGTCTATCGACACTGGATCAGTTCCTATGGACTGGAGGGTAGCTAATGTAACACCACTTTTTAAAAAAGGAGGGAGAAAACGGGGAATTATAGACTGGTTAGCCTGACATCACTAGTGGGGAAAATGTTGGAATCAATTATTAAAGATGAAATAACAGCACATTTGGAAAGCAGTGACAGGATCGGTCCAAGTCAGCATGGATTTATGAAAGAGAAATCATGCTTGACAAATCTTATAAAATTTTTTGAGGATGTAACTAGTAGAGTGGGACAAGGGGGAACCAATGGATGTGGTGTATTTGGACTTTCAAAAGGCTTTTGACAAGGTTCCACACAAGAGATTGGTGTGCAAAATTAAAGCACATGGTATTGGGGGTAATGTACTGACGTGGATAGAGAACTGGTTGGCAGACAGGAAGCAGAGAGTCGGGATAAACGGGTCCTTTTCAGAATAGCAGGCAGTGACTAGTGGGGTGCCGCAGGGCTCAGTGCTGGGACCCCAGCTATTTACAATATACATTAATGATTTGAATGAAGGAATTGAGTAATATCTCCAAGTTTGCAGATGACACTAAGCTGGGTGACAGAGTGAGCTGTGAGGAGAATGTTAAGAGGCTGCAGGGTTACTTGGACAGGTTAGGTGAGTGGGCAAATGCATGGCGGATGCAGTATAATGTGGATAAATGTGAGGTTATCCACTTTGGTGGCAAAAACAGGAAGGCAGAATATTATCTGAATGGTGACAGATTAGGAAAAGGGGAGGTGAAATGAGACCTGGGTGTCATGGTTCATCAGTCATTGAAAGTAGGCATGCAGGTTCAGCAGGCGGTGAAGGCGGCAAATGATATGTTGGCCTTCATAGCGAGAGGATTTATCAGCCTTCAATCCCATCAATTTCCCTAAAACAATTTCCTGACTAATAAGGATTTCCTTCAGTTCCTCCTTCTCACTAGACCCTCGGTCCCCTCGTATTTCCGGAAGGTTATTTGTGTCTTTATTAATGAAAACAGAACCAAAGTATTTGTTCAATTGGTTAGCTATTTCTTTGTTCCCCATTATAAATTCACCTGATTCTGACTGCAAGGGACTAATCTTTCTCTCTTCACATATCTATAGAAGCTTTTGCAGTCAGTTTTTATGTTCCCTGCAAGCTTACTCCCATACTCTAATTTCCCCCTCCTAATTAAACCCTTTGTCCGCCTATAATAAATTCTAAATTTCTCCCAGTCCTCAGGATTGCTGCTTTTTCTGGCCAATTTATATGCCTATTCCTTGGATTTAACACTGTCCCTAATCTCCCTTGTTAGCCACGGTTGAGCCACCTTCCCAGTTTTATTTTTACGCCAGACAGAGATGTACAATTATTGAAGTTCATCCATGTGATCTTTAAATGTCTGCCACTGCCACCCGCCATTAACCCTTTAAGTATCATTCACCAGTCTATCCTAGCCAATTCACGTCTCATACCATCGAAGTTACCTTTCCTGAACTTCAGGATCCTAGTCTCTAAATTAACTGTGTCACTCTCCATCTTAATGAAGAATTCTACCATAATATGGTGACTCTTCCCCAAGGGACCTTGCACAACAAGATTGCTAATTGATCCTCTCTCATTGCACAAGACCCAGTCCAGGATGGCCAGCTCTCTAGTTGTTTCCTTGACATATTCGTCTAGAAAACTGTTGTCGGCATTAGGCACCTGCTGAATATATCTAAACTCATATAAGTTTAAAGTGGCCACATATAAAATGGCTGCCCAAGCATGATGAGAACCCCGTTAGTCAAGTAATGAATTGGGGCTGATCGAGCAATGACCGAGCAATGACCCTGTGAGGCCCACTATCAGGAATGCCTTGGATACAAGATACTTATAACGAACTATTATAGTACACTGGTATAATCAGTGACTTCACACAGCCGAACCCCGAGGAATAGAGATAAGGGGAGAACCTGCCTCACATAACGAGGTCATTAATCAGCCCGAGCTGACAAAAACCGAACATACAGCCCCTGAGGTATCAGGGGAATTCTATTGGGTTAAAGAAACCTATATGTAATCTATAATCGTTATGATTGGATTGTGTCCAGCCGAAGTGGGCTGAGTAACTGTAAAGAACTATTGTAAAACATATAAATATCGATGAGTTTCTTTGTTCGTCGGAGACAAGTGCCTGGATCCAGTCCTGAGGCTTCCTCCCCACTAGCGAAAATAAAGGCCGCATTGGCGTTGGAACCGACTTTGAGTGAAGAGTGATTCTTCCGAAAAAACATTCACGCTAACAAAAACCATCCCTTATACACTCCAGGAAATCCTCCTCCACCGTATTGCTATCAGTTTGGTTAACCCAATCTATATGTAGATTAAAGCCACCCATGATAACTGCTGTAGCTTTATTGCACACATCCCAAATTTCCTGTTTGATGCCATCCCCAACTCACTACTATTGTTTGGTAGTCTATTCACAACTCCCACTCGTGTTTTCTGCCCTTTGGCGTTCCACAGCTCTACCCATACAGATTCCACATCATCCAAGCTAATGTCCTTCCTTACTATTGTGTTAATCTCCTCTTTAACCAGCAATGCTACCCCACCTCCTTTTCCTTTCTGTCAATCCTTCCTGAATATTGAATACCCTTGGATGTTGAGTTCCCAGCCTTGGTCATCCTGGAGCATCGTCTCCGTAATTCCAATTACATCATATCCGTTAACAGCCATCTGCGCAATTAATTCATCCACCTTATTACGAATGCTCCTCACATTGAGACACAGAGCCTTCAGGCTTGTTTTTTTTTTAAAACACTCTTTGTCCTTTTAGAATTATGTTGTAATGTGGCCCTTTTTGATTTTTGCCTTTGATTTCTCTGCCCTCCACTTTTCCTCATCTCCTTTCTACCTTTTGGTTCTGCCCCCATTTTACTTCCCTCTGTCTTCCTGCACAGATTGCCATTCCCCTAACATATTAGTTTAACTCCTCCCCAACACCCCGAGCAAACACTCCCCCGGTCCTGCCCAGGTGCAGGCAGTCCGGTTTGTACTGGTCTCACCTCCCCCAGAACCAGTTCCAATGTCCCAGGAATTTGAATCACTCCCTCTTGCACCATTCCTCAAGCCACGTATTCATCTTAACTATCCTGTAATTCCTACTCTGACGAGCACGTGGCACCGGTAGCAATCCTGAGATTACTACCTTCGAGGTCCTACTTTTTAATTTAACTCCTAGCTCCCTAAATTCAACTTGTAGGACCTCATCGCGTTTTTTTACCTATATCGTTGGTACCTATATGCACCACGACAACTGGCTGTTCACCCTCCCCCTCCAGAATGCCCTGCAGCCGCTTCAAGACATCTTTGACCCTTGCACCAGGAGGCAACATACCATCCTGGAGTCTCGATTGTGGCCGCAGAAACACTATCTATTCCCCTTACAATAGAATCCCCTACCACTATAGCTCTCCCACTCTTTTTCTTGCCCTCCTGTGCAGCAGAGCCACCCATGGTGCCATGAACTTGGCTGCTGCTGCCTTCCCCTGATGAGCCCCCCATCTCCCCCAACAGTACCCAAAACGGTATATCTGTTTTGGAGAGAGATGACCACAGGGGATCCCTGCACTACCTTCCTTCCACTGCTCTTCCAGCTGGTCACCCATTCCCTATCTGCCTGTGTAACCTTTACCTGCGGTGTGACCAACTCACTCAACATGCTATTCATGACATCATCAGCATCGCTCCAGATGCTCCAGAGTGAATCCATGCGCAGCTCCAGTGCCGCAATGCGGTCTGTCAGGAGCTGCAGCTGGACATACTTCCTGCACACATCGTAGTCAGGGACACTGGAAGCGTCCCCGATTTCCCACACAGCAAAGGAGGAGCATGGCAAAGGTAATCATGTTGGACAAATTTGCTGGAGTTCTTTGAGGATGTAACGAGCAGGGTGGATAAGGGGGAACCAGTGGATGTGGTGTATTTGGATTTCTAGAAGGCATTCGATAAGGTGCCACATAAAAAGTTACTGCACAAGATAAAAGCTCACGGGGTTGGGGGTAATATAATTAGCATGGATAGAGGATTGGCAAACAGTGACTCGTGGTGTTCTGCAGGGATCGGTGCTGGGTCCTCAACTACTTACAATCTATATTAATGACTTGGATGAAGGGACAGAGTGTAATGTAGCCAAGTTTGCTGATGATACAAAGATGGGTGGGAAAGCAAATTGTGAGGAGGACACAAAAAATCTGCAAAGTGATATAGACAGGCTAAGTGAGTGGGCAAAAATTTGGCAGCTGGAGTATAATGTAGGAAAATGTGAGGTTATCCACTTTGGCAGAAATAATAGAAAAGCAAATTATCCTTTAAACGGAGAAAAATTGCAAAGTGCTGCAGTACAGAGATCTGGGAGTCCTTGTGCATGAAACACAAAAAGTTAGTATGCAGGTAGAGCAAGTAATCAGGAAGGCAAATGGAATGTTGCCCTTTATTTCAAGAGGGATAGAGTATAAAAGCAGAGAAGTCCTGCCACAACTATACAGGGTATTGGTGAGGCCACACCTGGAGCACTCTGTACAGTTTTGGTCTCCGTATTTAAGGAAGGATATACTTGGCATTGAAGGCTGTTCAGAGAAGGTTAACTAGGTCGATTCCAGAGATGAGGGGGTTGACTTATGAGGATCGGTTGAGCCTATACACATTGGAGTTCAGAAGAATGAGAGGTGATCTTACTGAAACTTATAAGATAGCGAGGGGCTTGACAAGGTGGATGCAGAGAGGATATTTACATTCATAGGGGAAACTAAAACTAGGGGACATAGTCTTAGAATAAGGGGCTGCCCATTTAAAACTGAGATGTGGAGACATTTTTTCTCTGAGGGTTGTAAATTTGTGGAATTCTCTGCCCCAGAGACCTGTGCAGGCTGGGTCATTGAATATATTTAAGGCGGAGATAGACAGATTTTTGAGCAATAAGGGAGTAAAAGGTTATGGGGGGGCAGGCAGGGAAGTGAGGCTGAGCCCAAGATCAGATCAGCCATGATCGTATTGAATGGTGGAGCAGACTCCAGGAGCTAAATGGCCTACTCCTGCTTATGTTTCTTTTGGAAGATCCCTCACCGCCCTGGCATTGCCTTTTTGAGGGACTGTGGACTGGTATGGCTGTGTTAGAGAAATCGGGGCCACGTGCTAGGGAGAGACCATAGGGAGAAAGGAGGAAAGGTAGAGGGGGACAGATAGATAGAAAGTGGATAACTGTCAGAGAGAGCTGGCTGATCAGAAAAAGGAACAAAAAACAAAGGAAGCAGATAGAGGGGGAGAAGGGGCGGAGGTGTCGAGGAGAGATGACAGGAGGGATGGAAAACACAAAAATAGAAATAGCCAGATCTTTTTCCTTCCACATTTTGGCTCTCTATAAATTACAGACTGTTTCTATTGTGGCATCAATGAGATTCAAAGTACTCGGTTACATCACATCGAGCTCTCTTCATATAATGGGAGTGGAGATCTGCACTTCACCATAGAATCAGTCACAGACTATTTCATAACCAGGTATAGCTTTTGTTTTCCATTTCTGACAGATAACCAATGAGGAACCATTTTTAACAATTGATCCAACACAATGCTGATGTCGATGGCAGAATGGATAATTTGTGATGTCCAGCTGTGTCCTCTGGTCACTGGGCAGACTGACCCTGGGTTTGTACCTGTAAACCTGCTGTGTCCTCTGGTCACTGGGCAGACTGACCCCTGGGTTGTACCTGTACACCTGCAGTTTGACTTGACCTATCCTGTTACTTACTGTCACCATAAGATAATAAATAGGAACAGGAGTAGGCCATTTGACTCCTTGAGCCTTCAATGAGATCATGGCTGATCTTCTACCTCAACTTCATTTTTCTGCACTATCCCCATAATCCCTCGATTCCCTTAATATCCAAAAATATATTGATGTCTGTCTTGAATATACATAACTTCTGAACATCCACAGCCCTCTGGGAGAGAGAATTCCAAAGATTCACCACTTTCTGAGCAAAGAAATTTCTCCTCATCTCAGTTCTAAATAGCTGACCCCTTGTTCTGAGACTAAGGCACCTGGTTCCAGACTCCTGAGCCTGGGGAAACATCCTCCCTACATTTATCCTATCAAACCCTGTAAGAATTTTGCTGGTTTCAATGCAATCACCTTTCATTCTTCTAAACTGTAGAGAATGTAGGCCTAGTCTACTCAATCTCTCATAGGACAATCACCCCCATCCCTGAAACAGTCTGATGAACCTTCATTGCACCCCTTCTATGGTAAGTATATCCGTCTTTAGGTAAAGAGATCAAAACTGTACACAATACTCCAGGTGTGGTCTCACCAGGGCCCTATATAACTGCAGTAAGAAGCCTTTCCTCTTCTACTTTAATCATCTTGTAATAAAGACCAACATACAATTTGCTCTCTTAATTGATTGCTTGTTAATTGATGTTAACTTTGTGATTTTTGTACCCAGGTCCCTCTCCTTCCTCTGTTTTCTATTTTTCCTACCAAACTGGATATCTTCATATTTCTCCACTATATTCCATTTATCATGTTCTTGCCCACTAACTTAGCCTGTCGACATCCCCTTGAAGCCTCTTTGTACCCTCCTCACAAATTGTATTCCCACCTAGCTTTGTATCATTAGCAAATGTAGATATACAGGTTGTACTCTCCAGTCTGGGTCTCTTTCGTCTGGAAACAACCTTGGTCCGGCATCAGTTGTCTCTGTCTCTGTCTCTGTCTCTGTCTTCTTCTCTGTCTCTGTGGCTGAGCTCTCTCCCTATCTCGCAGCTTCTCTCCCCTCCCCGCCATTTCTCTCCCCATGCATGCACAGGACATGTCCGGGTTGCTGTCAGCAGCTGACCTCCCGAGTTCCGGAAAATTCTCTGGTCTGGCACCGGCCCGGTCCCAAGGATGCCGGACCAGAGACGTCCAACTGTATAACATTTGGCCCCCTCATCCAAATCACTGATATATATTGTGAATAGCTGAGGCCCAAGCACCATCCTTGGAGTACCCGACCAGTACAGCCTGCCAACCTGAAAATGAACCGTTTATTCCTACTCTGTTTTCAGTCCATTAACCAATCCTCAATCCATGCTAGTATATTAACCCCCAATCCCTTGAGCCCTAATTTTGTTCAATAACCTTGTGTGACACCTTATCGAATGCCTTCTGAAAATCTAAATACACCACATCCACTGATTCCTCCTTATCTATTCTGCTAGTTACAACCTCAAAAAAGTCTCAGATTTGTCAAACATAATTTCCCTTTCATAAAGCAGTGTTGACTCTGCCCAATCTTATTATTTTTCTCGGAGTGCCTGTTACCACATCCTTAATAATAGAATTGTGCATTTTCCCTACTACTGATGTCAGGCTAACTGCTCTGTAGTTCACCGTTTTCTCTCCCTCCTTTCTTAAATAGTCCAGTTACATTTGCCACCTTCCAAACCACGGGAACCATTGTAGAATCTATGGAATTTTGGAAGGTGACAACCAATGCATCCACTATTTCTATAGCTAACTTTTTCAATACCCTCGGATGTGGGCCATCAGGTCCAAATGATTTATTGGCTTTCAGTCTCATTATTTTCTCCAGTACCATTTTTTTTTTACTAACACTAATTTCTTTCAGTTCTTCATTCTCACTGGACCCTGGGTTCTCCAGTAGTGCTGGCAAATTTTTTGTGCTTTCTTCCATTAAGACAGACACAAAGTATGCATTTAATTTCTCTGCCATTTCATTGTTTCCCATTATAATTTCTCCTGTCTCAGCCTGTAGGGGACCCACATTTACTTTTGCTAATCTTTTCCTTTTCACAGACCTATGGAAGCTTTTGCAGTCTGTTATTTTGTCTCGATAGTTTACTCTCATATTCTAGTTTCCGTTTCTTTATCAATTTCTTGGTCCTCCTTTGCTGAATTCTAAAATCTTCCCAGGCTTACTGCTCTTTTTGGCAACATTATAAGCATCTTCCTTTCATTTAATACTATCTTTAACTTCTCTTGTTGGCCACGGTTGGATAACTATTCCTGTGGGGTTTTTGTACCTTAAATGAATGTATGTTTGTTGTAAATTATAACTTAATTCTTTAAATGCTAGCCATTCCTTTTCTACCATCATACCTTTTGATATAGTTTCCCAATCTACTTAGCCATCTCTCCCCTCATAGCTACATAGTTTCCTTTGTTTAGATGTAAGACCATAGTTTTGATTTAACTAAATCACTTTCAAATTTAATGCAAAATTCTATCATGTTATGGCTACTCTTCCCCAAGGGCAACTTTCCTACATGATTATTAATTAATCCTTTCTTGTTGCACAATACTAGATCAAAAATAGCCTGTTCTCTCGTTGGTTCCTCAAAATACTGATCTAGAAAACCATCTTGTATACCTTCCATTAATTCGTCCTCCACACTATTACTGTAAATTTGGTTTGCCCAGTCTATATGCAGATTAAAGTCCCCCATAATTATTGTATTACCTTTGTTACATGCACCTCTAATTCCTTGATTTATACAGTGCCTTACATTACCACTACAGTTTAGGGGCCTATAAACAACTCCCACCAATGTTTTCTGCCCTTGCTGTTTCTAAGCCTCACCCAAACTTCTCCTATTCCTTGATTTTCCGAGCTAAGACAGTATTCTTTATCCCATCCTTTATCAGGGCTACCACTTCTCCTTTTCAATTTTGCTATCTCTTCTAAAAGTTATGTATCCCGTAATACTTAGTTCTCAACCGTGGTCACTTTGCAACCACAGCTCCATAATGGTTATCAGATTAAACCTATTAATTTCTATCTGCGCTATCAATTCATCTATTTTCTTGCAAATACTTCATGCGCTCAGATATAGTGCCTTTAGCTTTGGCTTTTTTCTATTTTTCCTTAGTCAGTAATGCCCTATTACCTTTGTTACTCTCTCTGTCCCTTCCTGACCCACTCTGCTTATTTTTATTCAAAACTCTGCTCTAGAGCCTTGACATGTCTCTTGTTGCTTTTTCTCTCTATCTAAACCGTGCTGTACTTTCCTGGATCTCTCCACCCAGCCTTCAATAGTTTAAAGCCCTGTTTACTGTCCTAGTTATTCGATTCGCCAGGACACTGGTTCCTGCCCAGCTCAAGTGGAGCCCATGGCAAGGGAACAGCTCCCTCTTTGCCCAGTGCTGGTGCCAGTGCCCGTAAAGAAAAACCCCTGCCTCCCACACCACTCTTTGAGCCATGCATTTACTGTTCTAATCTTCTTATCCCTGTAACAATTGATATGGGGCTCAGGTAACAATCCAGAGATTATTACCTTTCAGGTTCAGCTTTTTCATTTGAAACTCAACACCTCCATCTTTTTCCAGCAGAACCTCATTCCTAGTACTACCTATGTCATTGGTTCCTACATGGTCCACAACAACTGGAACCTCCCCTTTCCATTCCATGTTCTGCCTCTGATCTGCCCCAGGGTGGGGGAAGTGTGTGATGTCCCTGTGGGATGCAGTTTTTCAGTGTCTGACTCTGAGCTGCCCCAAGGTGGGGACAGTGTGTGATGCCCCTGTGGGGTGCAGTATTTTCAGTGTCTGACCCTGAGCTGCCCTCATTCCTCCTGCTCTAGGGGGCAGTCACGCTCCTCTCAGTTGGAGTTAATAGGAGGGACCACATCATTCACTGGATACCAGCGGTATTTCAAGGCACATCACGTCCAGCTACCTCCCAGAGAAATCCAAAATCAACCTGCAGATTCAATTCATTTTATTATCAATTGTTAACAACATTTAGCTCCATTTGATGCAGCTTTCAGTATTTGAAGAATCCCTTTAAAGAGTTAAGTATGGATGCAAACACAATTAGAATTATTTTTATCTGACCCTTTTCCCATTGATTAATTGGTCAAATATCCAGAATATTAAACTCCAGCCCAGTTAGAGGGTGAAATCACTATCAGCAGAAAGAAACCCCAACTGTCAGAATGGACACGATTCAGTCTAGGGTAACAGCAGAATCCAAACCCTGCAGTCACTTGTGAACTCGCTGATGTCTTACCAGGTTGAATGACCGAGCGTATCCCTTCCCACACACAGAGCAGGTGAACGGCTTCTCCCTCGTGTGAACTCGCTAGTGTACTAGCAGATGGGATGACCGAGCGAATCCCTCCCCACACACAGAGCAGGTGAACAGCCTGTTCCCAATGTGAACTCGCTGGTGAGTTAGAAGGTTGGATGAACAAGTGAATTCCTCCCCACATTCAGAGCAGGTGAACAGCCTGTTCCCAGTGTGAACTCGCTGGTGAGTTAGAAGCTTGGAACAACAAGTGAATCCCTCCCCACATTCAGAGCAGGTGAACAGCCTGTTCCCAGTGTGAACTCGCTGGTGAGTTAGAAGCTTGGAATAACAAGTGAATCCCTCCCCACACACGGTGCAAGTGTACGGCCTCTCCCCGGTGTGAATTCGCTGGTGTCCCATCAGGTGGCTTGACTGAGTGAATCGATCCCCACACACGGAGCAGATGAACAGCCTCTTCGCAGTGTGACTTCGCTGATGTTTTTCCAGCTCTGAAGGGTAATTAAATCTCTTCCCACAGTCCCCACATTCCCACGGTTTCTCCATGGTGCGGTTATCCTTGTGTCTCTCCAGGTTGGACGATCAATTGAAGCCTCGTCCACACACACAACACGTGTACGGTTTCTCACCGCTGTGAATGGTGCGATGTTTTTTCAGGCTGTGTAACTGGTTAAAGCTCTTTCAACAGGCAGTGCACTGGAACACTCTCACTCGGGTGTGTGTCTCGGTGCTTTTCCAGTCACACTGATGTTTGAAATCTTTTCCCACAGACAGAACAGGCAAACATTTCTCCTTGCACAGTCAAAGGCTGATGACATTCAGGTCCTGAGGAATCGTGTTATTCTGTCAGATCTTGACGTGATGTTTGGTTTGATTTTCCCATCTGCAAATCCTGCCCTTCTTATACCCTGCAAAAGGAGTTTACAAAAATCATTACTGCAAATACCAGACACAAATTCAAAACAGACAATTCTAGATTCCATGGAACATTCTTTCCTCTCTCGTTCCTCCAAAGCTGTAAATCCCTGTCCCATACACTCTCTGTCCTGAAATTCAAACACATCGTACGTCTGAAAACAACATGTCCTCCGCTCCCAGTTTTCACCATCTACTTTGTCTAGGTTCAGTTCTACACTCACTGGTTCCCCTAACCTCCCCTGAAGGTGCTGCCTCTGGCTGGGTTCAGTTCTACACTCACTGGTTCCCCCCTCTCCTCCCTTGAAGGTGCTGACCCTGGCTGGGTTCAGTGGGACCCTGTAGCCACGCCCACACTTTGCTCCTCTGCAAAGATGGCCATACATGCACTCTACGTCTCGATGAATCGTGATGGTGACGCACAAACCTGCAGCTTTCCTTTTGTTAATAATAATAATTTTTATTTATATAGCAGCTTTAACATAGTACAATGTCTCAAGGCGCTTCACAACAGTGTCACAAGACCAGTTACCCTAACATCTGTCGCAGGACATTTGGAAAAGCATAATTCAGTCAAGCAGAGTCAGCATGGCTTTGCTCCTGCTACGGCCCCAGTTTCCGGATACACTCTTATGTTTATAGATTCTGTCCCTTCCCGTCACGCTTTGGTTTTCATTTCCCCCAATGCTACCCTGCTCTATTGCCTTCACCTTGTCCTTTAAGCTTTTAGGTTTCTGCTCACCTGAACCCTCCCCCCACCGCGCCCTGCCCCCACCCCCTCCCCCCGCCTGATTAGTTAAAGCTCTCTCTGCAGCCGCAGTTATTCGGTTCGCCAGGACCCTAGCCCCAGCACATTCCAAGTGGAGTCCATCCCTAATATAATGTGGGGAAAATGTGAGGTTGTCAACTTTGGCAAAAAATAAAAAAGCAAATTATTATTTAAATGGAGAAAAATTGCAAAGTGCTGCAGTGCAGAGGGACCTGGGGGTACTTGTGCATGAAACACAAAAAGTTAGCATGCAGGTACAGCAAGTAATCAGGAAGGCAAATCGAATGTTGGCCTTTATTGCAAGGGGTTGAAGTATAAAAGCAGAGAAGTCCTGCTACAACTGTACAGGGTATTGGTGAGGTTACACCTGGAGTATTGTATACAGTTTTAACCTCTGTATTTAAGGAAGGATTGGAGGCAGTTCAGAGAAGGTTCACTAGGTTTATTCCGGAGATGAGGGGGTTGATTATGAAGATAGGTTGAGTAGGTTGGGCCTATACGCATTGGAATTCAGAAGAATGAGAGGCGGTCTTATTGAAACATAAAAGATAATGAGGGGGCTCGACAAGGTAGATGCAATGAGGTTATTTCCACTCATAGGGGGAAACGAGAACTATAGGACATAGTTTCAGAATAAGGGGTCACCCATTTAAAACTGAGATGAGAGGAATTTATTCTCTCAGGTGGTTGTAAATCTGTGGAATTCTCTGTCCCAGAGAGCTGTGGCGGCTGGGCCATTAAATATACTTAAGGTGGAGATAGACAGACTTTTGAGCGTTAAGGGAATAAAGGATTATGGGGAGCGGACAGGGAAGTGGAGGTGAGTCCATGATCAGACCAGCCACGTTCTTACTAAATGACAGAGCAGGCTCGAGGGGCCAAATGGCGTGCTCCTATTTCTTATGTTCTCATCACACAGTACCAGATCTAAGATAGCCTGCTCCCTGGTTGGTTCTGCAAAGTACTGTTCAAGGAAATTATCCCGGATACACACTGTGAATTCTTCCTCAAGGCTACCTTGGCCAATTTGATTTGGTCAATCAATATGAAGATTAAAATTGCCCATGATTATTCCTGTTCCTTTTTTACAAGCCTCCATTATTTCTTAATTTATACTCCATCCAACAGTGTAGCTACTGTTAGGGGGCCTATAGACTACACCCACCAGTGAGTGTAGTATTTATTCTGTATCTGTCAGTCTTTGGTTAGCGAGTGTGGCTTTTCCTTTATACCTGTAAGTTTATGGTATGGAAGAGAGGTTTTCACTCTGTACCTGTCAATTACTGGTAAGTGAGTGTGGGTTTCATTCTGTATCTTTCATTCTTTGGTATATGAGTGTAAATTTTACCCTGTATATAACAGTTTTTGGTGTGTGTGTGTGGATTTCACTCTACTTGTCAGTCTCTGGTATGTTAGTTTGCGATTTCTCTATCCCAGTTTCTGTTATGTGAATGCGAGCTGTATTCTGTACCCATCGGTTTCTGAAATGTGAGTGTGCATTTTACTCTGTTCATGTCTGTTTCAACTCTGTGATTGTGGGTTTTCCTCCAGCACTGTAAATTTTTGGTATTTGAGTGTTGATTTTCTTCGTGAGTGCTGTTTTACTCTTTGTTTGTCAGTGTTTGATATGTGAGTGTGGGTTGTAATCTGTATCCGTCAGTTACCGGTGTGTGTGTGTGTGTGTGTGTGTGTGTGTGTGTGTAGCTTTCACTCTCTACCTTTCAGTCTCTGGCATATGTGTGGATTGTATCTGTAAATTTCAATCTCTGGAAGGCGAGTGTGGGTTTTACTCTCGGTCAGTTTCAGGTAATGTGGGCTTTTGTCTGTATCTGTCTGTTTCTGGTTTTTGAGTGGGGCTTCATTTTGCAACTTTCAGTTTCTCTGATGTGAATGTGGGTTTTAGCGCTGTACCTGTCAGTTTCAGGAATGGGAGTGTGGGGTTTTACACTGTACCTGTCAGTTTGTGTTACATGAGTAAGTGTTCAATCAGTACAATAACTCCCAGTTTCTGGTAAGGGAGTGCATATTTAAGTCTGTATCTATCACTCTCGAGGATGTGTGTGAGAGTTTTATTCTTTATCTGTCAGTATCTGAGATTTGAGTGTGGTTTTTCTCTATATCTGTCAGTTTCTGGTATATGTATTTGGGTATTATCTGTATGTATCAATCTCGGTAACATGATTGTGTCTTTTTGTCTATCTTTCACTCTTTCACTCTCTGGGATGTGAGTGCAGGTTTTAATCTTTATCTGTCACTCACTTTTATGAGCGTGTGGATTTTACTCTACAGTGGTCATTCTCTGGGATGTGAGTGTGATCTTCACTCTGTATCTATTAGTCTTTGGTGTGAGTATGGGGTTTTCTCTGTATCCATCAGTCTATGGTATGTGAGTGTGGGTATTATTCTGTGAATGTCAGTCTATGGTATGTGTATGTGGGGTTTCCTCCTGTCAGTTTCTGTTATGTGAACGTTTTATTCAAGTGTGTGAATGTGGATTTCACACTGTACCTGTCAGTCTCTTGTGTGTGAGTGTGGCACTTTTTAGCTGTACGTGTCTGTTTCTGTTATGAGTGGGGTTATGTTCTATATGTCACAGTTTCTGTTATGTGAGTGTGCAGTTTACCACATTCTACCTGTCTGCCACTGGTATGTTAATGTGTGTATGTTTTCTGTACCCGTCAGTTGCTATTATATGAATGTTGATTTCATTCTGTGCCTTTAAGTGTCTGGTACAGCTGTGGTATTGTGGGTTTGACATTGAATCAGTCAGTCACTTTCAGGTGAGTGTTGATTTTGCTCTGTCACTCTCTGATATGTGTTTTATTCTGTATCTGTCCGTCTCTGAGAAGTGAGTGTGGGTTTCATTCTGTATCTATCAGTTTCTGATATTTGAGTAAGAGTTTTAATCAGTACCTGTAAGATTCTGTTACAGGAGTGTGGTTTTTAGTCTGTATTTGTCAGTCTCTGGAGTGTGAGTGTTGGTATTACTCTGTATCTATCAGTCTCTGGAATGTGAGTGTGGGTATTACTCTAGCTATCAGTCTCTGGAATGTGAGTGTGGGTATTACTCTGTATCTATCAGTCTCTGGAATGTGAGTGTGGGTATTACTCTATCTATCAATCTCTGGAATGCAAAAGTGTTTTTTTTCTGTACCTGTCAGTTTCTGGTGAGTGACTGTGGAGTTCACTCTCTAACTATCTGTCTCTGGTATGTGAGTGTGAGTATTTGTCTGTAGCTGTAATGGCCTGGTATGGGAGTGCGGGTTTCACTGTCAGTCAGTCAGTCAATCTCAGGTACTGGAAGCGATTGTGATTCTCTCTCAATCTGTCATTCAATGTGTCTGAGTATATGAATCATTATGTTTCTCTCAGTCTCTGGTACTGTTTGAGTGTGGGATTGATGATGTATCTGTTAGGCTGGTGATGTGTGTGAGTGTGGGATTGATGATGTATCTGTTAGACTGGTGATGTGTGAGTGTGGGATTGATTATGTATCTGTTAGACTGGTGATGTGTGAGTGTGGGATTGATTATGTATCTGTTCGACTGGTGATGTGTGAGAGTGTGGGATTGATTATGTATCTGTTAGACTGGTGATGTGTGAGTGAGGGATTGATTATGTATCTGTTAGACTGGTGATGTGTGTGAGTGAGAGATTCATTATGTAATTGACAGTCTCTTGTACTGAGCTATTCTTGCTCTGTGTGACTGTTGGATTTGGTTCCTTCTCCACCTGCTGTAGGCGGATGATAGTTTGCGATTATAGATGACTGTCTCAGAAGGAGATTTGGTTCAGTCCATTACCTCCGTTTCTCTGTTCTTGTATGTGAGCTGTTGGGTTTGAGAGTCATTGTTTAGACACGAGTGTGAATTGACACTGTGTCAGTGTCTAGCCGTTCGTGTGTGTAAGGGAGTGAAATTGGATCTGCCTTTCAATGCGATATGATTGGACTTTGAAACAACACTTTATTGTACTGCTCCAAGTGACTGTGGGATTCATAATATAACTCTGGGAATTTGGATCACTGTGGGACTGACAGCTTCTGCTGCCTGTGACAATATGATTGAGGTCAGTTCTGTGTCTCTGCGCTGAGTGTGATAATGTACTTACTGTGTGTGAGAAGGAGCTGCCTGCACTGTTCCTTGTGTTCCGGGTTGAGAAAAGATCAAATTTATTCTGGCTTGGTGAAGTATTTTGCTCTGAGAATAATAATAGGAAAACACTATTAGTTATGATATGGACAGCCAATGGAGAGAATATAAAAATAAAGTTATAATTCATGTGTTTGTGTTCAATAAAGTAAAGTATCTGGAGAGAGGAATCTGCGATACAAACAGTGTCATTGTCTGATCTCACTGCAGTACAGCGACACTCAGATTCCCCACACCAGGTGTATAGGACAGTTCTATAGAAAGTTATCAGCATCCAGACACAACCCAAACCCAGCACTGGTCTATGAATGGGACCACCCGGTGGGCACAATTCAGGTTGGTATCTCCCGCTTCCATGGGACTACCTGTAAAATTCTGAATTGCTTCCTGGAATATAACCACAGGTACCTGGGCTGTACAACAATTGTTCTCAGTCTATTGAAACAGAGTTAACGGCCTGTGTCATTAGCAGAATGTCACAGTTACCAGATGCTGATGTATCTGAGGGGGCGATAAAGTATCGCTCGATCACCAGCAACATGGTTCTGAAGAATTCAATGCACCAAAACAAAATAACCCATTTTTGAAATGTCTCCGATCACATTCCTCTTCTGGTGCCTGCAATAGATGCACTTTGTGACACTCCTCACATCCTCACTCTCAGGCTGTGTTTCCACTGTTCAATGTCCAAGAACAACAGACACTGTGAGATTGGAACTGAATCAGGAACATTCACTACTGATTTGGGGAAAGAAAGCAACAATGATTTGAAAGAGCGAGGTGATTTACTTTCTCTGTTACCTTACACCGTACACACACAGCCCGAGAATGGGCTCCCCCTTTCCCCACTCACTCCATGTTCCAGAACTAGTTCCTACTCCACTCTGCCTCTTACAAACAGCCCCCGACTGCCGCTGAACTTACCCCGACTCAAAACCCATCTGCGGACACAATTCCAATGTGATGAGCTGCTGTAAGGAGGCCGCTGTTTGCTCCCTTACTCGGGCTTGGATATCTCCGCTCCCTGATGTGTTCAATGATCATCAGCCCAGCACAGAGGAAACGGCAGCCGCTGACAGAGCTGGAGGAGGGGAGCTCGCATGGGCCCTTCCTGTCAGTTTAAACACTGTGTGCGGAGGGGAGGAGTATTTAGCGCATGCTCAGACCATCTTTTTGTCACAAATTAAATTAGCAAAAATGGGATTGTTTCACAAGTTGCTTTTGTCACTAATTAAATGGGCCACATTGAAAAAACGAGTGTGTGAGCCTGACACTGGAGAAAGGGTGCCTAAACTGTTCTACTCGTTCCATCAGTCTCTGGTGCGTGTGTGTTTCCCTGTCAGTTTCCAATAGGCGAGTATGGGTTTTACTTGCATATTATTGCTCAGATACGTGGGTGTGGGTTTCATACTGTACCTGTCAGTTTCTGCTATGTGAATGTGGGATTTATTCTGTACCTGTCAAGTTTTGATGGGAGTGTAGATTTTATTCTGTATCTGTCAGTTTCTGGTATCTAAGCGAATCTTTATCTGTACCTGTCAGTTTCTGTTATGTGTGTCCTTTAACCTATATCATCAGCTTCTGGTATGTGAGTGGATATTGACCAGTATGTCAATTTTTCGGATTGGAGTATGGATTTTATTCAGTACCTATCAGATTCCGGTATGAGAGTATGGGGTTGAATCGGTACCTGTCAGTTTCTGATATGTGACTGTGGTTTTAATCTGTACCAGTCACTTTCTGGTATCTAAGTGAGGATTGCATTCTGTACCTGTCAGTTTCTGGAATCTGGGTGTTGATTGTATTCTGTACCTGTCAGTTTCTGCTTTGTGAATGTGGGTTTTATTCTGTACTTGTCAGTTCCTGCTGTGTGAGTGTAGGAATTAATATGTACCTGTCAGTTTCTGGGATGTGATTGTGTTTTTTTTTCTGTACTCAGTTTGTGGTAGATGTGTGGGGTGTCAGTTTCTGGTATCTGAGTGTGGATTTTTACCTTTACATGTCAGTTTGTGCAATGTGAATGTGGGATTCATTCTGGATCTCTCATTCTGGGGTAAGCGAGTGTGTGTTTCCTCTGTACCTGTTAGTTTCTGGTATGAGAGTGTGGGATTTATTCTGTACCTGTCAGTTTCTGGTATGAGAGAGTGGGTTTTATCCGATATTTGTGAAATTTACAGATCAGAGATGACCCCAACAGACAATAGTTTTGCACATTATATTGGACGAATGCGATTCAGAAACATTTGGAGTAGAGACGAGCTATTAGTGCATAATATAAACCATGTCTCTCAGTGATGCAGTGAGTGTGGGATTCACTCTGTATCTGTCAGTCTGTCGTACAGTGAGTGAGTGTTCGATTCACTCTGTATCTAACATAAATGCTAGTGTTTGTTGTTGCTGTAGAAATGAAGATTTTCAGTTACTTACGTGGTTAACATTTAAGCAGAAGAAAATGTCAGAAGCAGCCTCTTGGATAACAGTCGGGAAAGTGCTGTTACTGGTGAGATCACGATTTGCTTGATGCAAACTTGGCTAATAACCCAAGAGGTGATGGAAAAGAAAGCAACATTTTGGGACATTTGAGCGAGATGATAAAACATAATCAGCGCGAGGAGCGCCGATCAGAGAGCTGGTGCACAAGAAGTATTGAGCTCCTGTTTACTGCCGATGCTATTTCCAAAACAACGGAGAAGAACAGTCCCTGGATCTGGGAACTTGAGGAGGCCTTTCAGCACATGGAATCTGTTAGAGGAACAGAACTCCCTCCCTCACAGTACTGTGGGAGTACCATCATCACACGAACTGCAGCCATTGATGAAGGTGGCTCACCACCATCTTCTCCAGAGCAATTAGGGATGGGCAATAAATGCTGGCCTTACCAGCAACACCGACATCCAGTGAACAAATTAAAAAAAGGCAAATCATCCCTTCGAGCGTGTTACATACAGAACAGGAGGAGGCCCGTTCAGTCCCTGGATCCTGTTACATAGGAACAGTCAGCCATTCTGCCCCTCGACTCTGTTACATTAGGAACTGGAGTGGGCCATTCAGCCCTGGAGTCTGCTTTACAGGAATAGATGGACACCATTCAGCCCCTCAAACCTGTTACAAATGAATAGGAGGCCCTTCAGCCCTCGTGTTTGTTGCATTGAAACAGGAGGTGAGCATTCAGCACCTCAGCCTTGCGAAAAGGAATTAGTGGTGGCAATGCATCGACTGGATACTGTTACACAGGAATAGAGGAGGCCATTCATCCTCTGGAGCCTTTTACTTTCGAACAGGAGGAGGCCATTCAGCCACCTCGAGCCTTTCACATCGGAACAGGAGTAGGCCATTCAGACCCTCAAGCATGTTACGTAGGAACTGGAGGAGGCTATTCACCCCCTCCGAGAAAGTTCTAGGAACTGGAGAGGGCCATTCTGCTCCTTGAGCCTGTTACATTAGGAACTGGAGAGAGTCATTCAGCCATTGGAGTTAGAAAGCAATAGGAGGAAGCAATTCTGCCCCTCAGGTCTGTTACATTAGGAATAGGACAAGGGCATTCATCCCCCGGGACTGTTTCATGGGAACAGGAGAATGGCATTCAGCCCCTCGAGCTTGTTACATTGGAACTGGAGGAGGCCATTCAGCCCCTGGAGTCTGTTACACAGGAATAGAAGTGGTTATTCAGCCCCTGGAACCTGTTACATAAGAACTAAAGGAGGCTATTCTATTCCATTCCATTCTAGCCTGATACATAGGTACAGGGGAAGGTCATTCTGCCCCGAGAGCTTGTTACATATGAAAGAGGAAGCCTTTAAGAACCTCGTGTTTATTACATTAAGAACACGAGAAGGTTACTCAGTATCTCCAGTCTGTTACACTAGCAACAGGAGGTGGCCATCAGCCCCCTCAGGCCTGTTACACAGGAATAGAAGGAAGCCATTCAGCACCATAAACATATTTAATTTGGACAACCTGTCTGTGTATCCGCACACTGTGATAGGTACCGTACCTACTGTGTGTGAGGAGGAGCTGGTTGCACTGTTCCTTATGTCTCAGGTGGTGGAAACCTCACATTTGCTCCGGTTCCTTCAATTCCTTGCCTGTAGGAGGAGAAGGTATCTCTGATCATTCAAGAATAAGAGGGGTAGAAAAGACTAAAGTGATGAATGTAATCGTTCAATTAGTAATCATTATGAACATTCACAAAGGGAAGCCAGCGATACAAACAGTGTCAGTGTCTGACTCCACTGCAGTACTGCAGCACTCAGCTTCTGCACACCAAGTGTGTTGGGCAGATTTACAGCAATTTACTGACATCCAGACACAACCCAACCCCTGCCCTGCTTCAGGAATGGGACGACCCGATGGAGCACGGACTTTTACACAGCTCAGATTGCTGCTCTCCTCTCCCAGGGCACTAACCGTTCAACCAAAAACAAAGAGCCACTGTTTAAAACGTGTCCTTCACATTTCTCACCCGGTGCCTGCAATAGATGCTCCTTGTATAAATCCTCAGTGTCCGGCTCTGCTTCCACCGCTCACTGTCCAATGATCATCATCATAGGCAGTCCCTCGGAATCGAGGAAGACTTGCTTCCACTCCTGAAGTGAGTTCTTTGGTTGCTGAACAGTCCAATACGAGAGCCAGAGTCCCTGTCACAGATGGAGCAGATCGTCGTTGAGGGAAGTGGGGTGGGGGGGGCGGGACTGGTTTGCCGCACTCTCTTTCCGCTGCCTGCGCGTGATTTCTGAAGGCTCTTGGCAATGAGACTCGAGGTGCTCAGTGCACTCCCGGATGCACTTCCTCCACTTAGAACGGTCTTGGGCCAGGGCCTCCCAGGTGTCAGTGGGGATATCACACTTTATCAGGGAGGCTTTGAGGGTGTCCTTGTAATGTTTCCGCTGCCCACCTTTGGTTCGTTTGGGTTGAAGGAGTTCCGAGTAGAGCACTTGCTTTGAGAGTCTCTGACAACAAACACGGTGAGACTGGAAGTAAAGCAGGAACGTTCACTACTGGTTTGGAGGGAGAAAGCAGCAATGATTGTAAACAGCAGATCCTTCCCATTCTGTCTCCCTTAACCGGGACACACGCTGTCCACACACAGCCCGAGAATGGCCTCTCCCTTCCCCCACTCACTCCACGCACTGAGACCAGTTCTTGCTCCACTCCGCCTGTTACACACAACCCCCGACTCCCCCTGAACTTCCCCCGGACTCAGTGCTGATCTCTGAGCCCATCTGCGGACACGCTCCCAAAGCGATGTGCTGCTGTAAGGAGGCTGCTGCTCGCTGCCTTACCCCGGGGCCGCGGTGTCTCCATTCCGGTTGCTTAAACCATCTTCTTCCGCTCACTGAGTGAATGGTGCTCACAGGCAGGGCTGGAGGAGGGGAGGGCGCATGTGCTCTTCTGCTTCCTGGAAATCCACTCAAGGGACGGGGCTGATCCGCACATGCGCAGTCTTATAATCAGCAAAGTGAACTTTCCCAATTCACTTTAATAAGAATATGAGCAAAGGAACTGGGCCTGGGGAGCAAGGACAGAGATTGTTTAAAGTCCCTTTGAGATGCTCAATTTGGGATCATTCCGTGCACATTGTTTTTCCATTCATGAGCCTGTCCTCACAAAGCAATCCTGCAGAAACATCGGAGGGACGGGGGAGTAGGAGTGTTTGCTGGGACCGTGCAGGAGTTAATATCTGACAGACACAGTCCCAGATTAATTTAATCAGAGTGAAACACTGGATCAGAGTAATACCGAACGGCCCTGAGCTGCAAGATTGCAGAGAGTACAACAGGCAAGCGAGGGTTAAATGTGAGACGTTGTTTTTTTCACTCTCTGACACTGTCCTGCAGTGTGGGATTAATAATGTGTCTGTCTGTAGTACAATTATCAGTGAGAGACTTTAACTTCTGTCCCTCCAATGGGGACTTTCAGGATAAAAGCAGACTTCACAGGTCAGTCTGGAACTGATACTGTGCATGTTTCTGTGTCTCACCGTCCTGCCTCGATCTCGATCTCTCTCTCTCGATCTCGTACTGTTTGTGAAGGCGGGATACTGTTATTTCACGTGATGTGGACACACTTGTGAGTACAACACTGGCACATAGAAACAAAGAAAATAGGTGCAGGAGTAGGCCATTCGACCCTTCGAGCCTTCACCGCCATTCAATGAGTTCATGACTGAACATGCAACTTCAGTACCCCATTCCTGCTTTCTCGCCATACCCCTTAATCCCCCTGGTAGTAAGGACTACAGCTAACTCCTTTTTGAATATATTTAGTGAATTGGCCTGAACAACTTTCTGTGGTAGAGAATTCCACAGGTTCACCACTCTCTAAATGAAGAAGTTTCTCCTCATCTCAGTCCTAAATGGCTTACCCCTTATCCTTAGCCTGTGACCCTTGGCTCTCGACTTCCCCAACATTGGGAACATTCTTCCTCCATCTAACCTGTATAAACCCGTCAGAATTTTAAACGTTTCTATGAGATCCCTTCTCATTCTTCTGAACTCCAGTGAATACAAGCCCAGTTGATCCAGTCTTTCTTGATATGTCAGACACTGTTTCTCTCTCTGGTGCTATACGTGACAGTGAGGCACTGTTACTGAGTGTAATATGGAGACACTGATGCCAAGTATAAGACTGATAATGTGTGTGCTCTCTCCCCCCATTGGTGTTATACATGAATGTGTGATACAAGTATTGACCCTAATATGCAGACACAGTTAGGGTGTTTAAGGCTGATACTATGCCTGTCTCTCTGCCGCTCACTCTGATAGCCATCTCTGGGTGATGAGGATGGGATGGATAGATCACTGGTAAATGTCCCTCAGTTTAGGAGGAGAGAGAGACAGACAAAGAGAGGCTAGTAGGGCGTTGAACACAATTTATATTTTCACGTTAATCAAACATATTTGCATATATGAAGGGGAAGTAATGTTTGACAAATTTGCTAGAATCCTTTGAGGATGTAACAAGAAGGTTGGATTAAGGGGAACCAGTGGATGTAATGTATTTGGACTTCCAGAAGGCATTTGACAAGGTGCCACATAAAACATTACTGCACAAGATAAAAGTTCACGGGGTTGAGGGTAATATATTAGCATGGATAGAGGCTTGGCTAACTAACAGAAAACAGAGAGTTGGATAATTAGTTCATGCTCTGGTTGGCAATCAGTAACCAGTGGCGTGCCGCAGGGATCAGTGCTGGGACCCCAACTATTTACAATCTATATTAACAACTTGGAAGAAAGGACCAAGTGTAACGAAGCCAAGTTTGCTGATGATACAAAGATGGGAGGAAAAGCAATGTGTGAGGAGGACACAAAAAATCTGCAAAAGGATATAGACAGGCTAAGTAAGTGGGCAAAAATTTGGCAGATGGAGTATAATGATGGAATTTGTGAAGTCATGCATTTGGCAGAAAAAAAAAATCAAAGAGCAAGTTATTTTATAAATGGAGAAAAATTGCAAAGTGCTGCAGTACAGCAGGACCTGGGGGTACTTGTGCATGAAACACAAAAGGTTAGTATGCAGGCACAGCAAGTAATCAGGAAGGCCATTGGAATCTTGGCCTTTATTGCAAAGAGGATGGAGTACAAAAGCAGGGAAGTCTTGCTACAGTTATATAGGCTATTGGTGAGGCCACACCTGGAATACTGCGTACAGTTTTGGTTTCCTTATTTATGAAAGGATATACTTGCTTTGGAGGCTGCTCAGAGAAGGTGCACGAGGTTGATTCTGGAGATGAGGGGGCTGACTTATGAGGAAAGGATGAATAGGTTGAGCCTCGATGCATTGGAATTCAGAAGATTGAGAGGTGATCTTATCGAAACGAATAAGATTATGAGGGGGCTTGACAAGATCGATGCAGAGAGGATGTTTCCACTGATAGGGAAGACTAGAACTAGGGGGCATAACCTTAGAATAAGGGGCCACTCATTTAAAACTGAGATGAGGAGAAATTTCTTCTCTCAGAGGGTTGTAAATCTGTAGAATTCACTGCCTCAGAGAGCTGTGAAAACTGGGACATTGAATAAATTTAAAACAGAGAGAGACAGTTTCTTAACTGAGAAGGCAATAAGGGGTTATGGGGAGCGGGCTGGAAAGTGGACTTGTGTCCATGATCAGATCAGCCATGATCGTATTAAATGGCGGAGCAGGCTCGAGGGGCCGTATGGCCATACTTTTGCTCCTATTTCTTATGTTCTTATGTAAATTTGAGGTCATCCAAAACTCAGCAGCCCATGTCCTAACTTGCACCAAGTCCCGATCACCCATCACCCCTGTGCCCGCTGACCTACATTGGCTCCCAGTTAAGCAACATCTCGATTTCAAAATTCTCATCCTTGTTTACAAATCCCTCCATGGCCTTGCCCCTCCCTATCTCTGTAATCTCTTTCAGCCTCATAATGCCATGTGATGTCTGCGTTCTTCAAAATTAGCCCTCTTGAGCATTCCTGATTAGAACTGTTCAACAGCCTTCAGCTGCCTGGGCCCGAAGCTCTGGAACTCCCTCCCTAAACCTCTCTGCCTCACATTTCTTTCCCCCTTTAAGATGCCCCTTAAAGCTACTCTTTGACCAACTTTTAGTCATCTGCTGTAATTTCTTCTTATGTGGCTCGGTGTCAAATTTATTTGCTTTGTCTCATAACACTGAAGTGCCTTGGGACATTTTACTACATTAAAAGCGGTATATAAATAAAGTTGTTGCTGTTGATAGCAATGGGAGCTCGTACAACCGGAGCTCCCATTATTACCAATGAGAATACTAGATGTTCATTGGTGGTCCAGGCCCACGTGATCCCAGGATACGAATACATACCTGGAAGACATGTTCCTGTACACTGCACTACGAAACTCAGACTCACAATCCTATGTTCCTCTGAAACCATCAGGCAATTTTTTTTTAAAATTCTGGTCGGATGCGTTCACCCAAAAGAAGCTTCCAACCGCAAATTTCCGCCCAAAGTATTGGTTTAATTTCTCCGCCATTTCCTTATTCCCCATTATAATTTCTCAGCCTGTAGGGGACCCATGTTTACTTTTGCTAATTTTTCCTTTTTAACATACCTACAAAAGCTTTTACTGTCTGGTTTTATGTCTCTCGCTAGTTTACTCTCATTTTCTATTTTCCCTTTCTTCATCAGTTTCTTGGTTCTCCTTTGCTGAATGCTAAAATGCTCCAAATCCCCAGGCTTACTGCTCTTTTTGGCAACCTTATAAGCTTCTTCCTTTGATCTAAAGCTATTTTCACTTGTTAGCCACGGTTGGACCATCTTTCCTGTGGGGGTTTTGTGCCTTAAAAGGTATTAATTTTTGCAAATTGTGTATTCATTCTTAAAGCGAGCCATTGCTTATCTATCTTGATACCTTTTAATGCAGTTTCCTAATCTATCTTAGCCAACTCACCCCTCATACCTAAAAAGTTTGCTTTGTTTAAATTTAAGATCCTAGTTTTGGATTTAACGAAATCACTTTCAAAGTTAATGTAGCATTCTATCATATTATGGTCATTCTTCCGTTGCCAGCACGTCCCATGTACAAATAAACAAAATAAACGAGACTCACTGTTAAAAGTTGTTGCTGTTAATAATCACAAATCACTTTTTACAAATCACTCCAGGGCCTCGCCCCTCCCGATCTCTGGAATCTGTTGCAGCCCACAAGATGTCTGCACTCCTCAAATTCTGCCCTTTTGACCATCCCTGATTATAATCGCTCCACCATCGGTGTCCGGCCCTTCAGCTGCCTGGGCCCCGAGCTCTGGAACTCCCTCCCTAAACCTCGCCGCCTCTTTCCTACTTTCAGACCCTCCTTAAAACTTACCTCTTTGACCCAGCTTTTGGTCATCTGCCGTAATTTCTGCTTTTGTGGCTCGGTGTCAAATGTATGTGTTGTGTCCTGTAACACTGCTGTGAAGCGCCTTGGGACGTTTTACTACGTTAAAGGCGCTCTATAAAGAAAAGTTATTGTTAATACTGCAGGAGTGAGGGATTGACTGAGTAGGGAGTCTGGCGCAGGCGCACTGCGAGCAGTCGTGCCCCTCACCACCGACGCCTGATGTGACGTCACCCGGCCGGTGCGTGGTGAGGCGGTTGAATTTTTGTTTCAAATCAGGAGCCACGTGACCCCTGAGCTGCCCGTCCCTTCAACACAGTGGGCAACCTGACTGCCTGCCTCTCTTCCGCTCTTACATCCGGTCCAGGGTGTCCTTGGAGATGGAGCACGCGGTGTCCACCGGTACGCTCGCGGCCTTCCGCGAGAGGTGCGCACCGGAGGGACTGGAGTGCATCATCACGCCCGGCGACCAAATTTTAATTTGATTTTACGTTTTTAAGTTTAATTTGTTTTAATTGCCGGTGCTTTTAGTGTCCCCCTTCCCTTTTATAGGGGGCACTGGGGAAAATTGTGATTTTAGTGCCCAAAAAAAAAGAAAAACACAAAAAAAAAAGGGTGAAAAAAAAAGGGCCTTGTAAATGTCTGGAGTGTCACCCAGGTCGGGTGGCACCATTTAATGTTTTATGTTTTTGCAGGTGAACTCCAAAAAGAGTTTCAACACAGTGGGCGGGGCTCTGAGGCGCTGCCGGCTCCTACTGGTGGGAGTGGCTGGCAATCTGCTTCGTTTAACCAATAGTCGGCCGCGAATTCCGCAGTGCGCATGCTCGGTGCCGCACTCCGCACTCCCCACCCCCAGTCCCCGGATGCTGAGCAGTTTGCTGTAACGAGCGGTTGGACAATGTGGGGAACCGGACTGGTGGGCGGCTGGGGCCGGGGCAGAGCGCTCGGCCGGCGGGCGGGCGGGGAGGGTGCGGTGAGTCTGTGAGGGAAAACACCGGACTGAACACAGCCCCGGAGCTCAGGGTTTGGGGACATGCGGGAGATAGACTGAAACTTCCAGTGAGCCCAGACAGTGTGTAACCCGGGGGCCCAGTGAGATCAGACAGTGTGTAACCCGGGGGCCCAGTGAGATCAGACAGTGTGTAACCCGGGGGCCCGGTGAGCTCAGACAGTGTGTAACCCGGGGGCCCAGTGAGATCAGACAGTGTGTAACCCGGGGGCCCAGTGAGATCAGACAGTGTGTAACCCGGGGGCCCAGTGAGATCAGACAGTGTGTAACCCGGGGGCCCAGTGAGATCAGACAGTGTGTAACCCAGGGGCCCAGTGAGATCAGACGGTGTGTAACCCGGGGGCCCAGTTAGCTCAGTGTGTAATCCGGAGGCTCAATGAGATCAGACTCTGTAACCCGGGGGTCCAGTGGGATGAGACAGTGTGTAACTTGGGGGCCCAGTGAGATCAGACAGCGTGTAAGCCGGGGAGAATTCTGGTGATTTTCTGTCAGTCCAGACGGGCGGGACAGGAATCTTGAGGAAAAGGATAAAATCAAACAGAAATACTGGACATATACTTTTCTGAAACGTTGGAAAAACACTTTACACTACATTCCACTTCACAACATTAATATTCTTCTAATTTTGTGATCTGTCATAATTAGATCTCCCAGTAAATGGCGGAGTGTTTGAGAAAGTTCCACAGCTGGAAGGAAACAGGGATTGTGGACTGAGGAACAACAGCAGGTGAACCAGCACAGGATTGTGAGAGCACCAACCAGGGAGCCCCTTCCGATTGAAAGTGCTTCAATAGATCGACTGGGGAGAAAGGTAAGAGAAAGTGCCATTTACTCAGACACACACCGGTCCTGTAGACAGTACACACAGGTTACAAGGTAAGACAGGAAATGAGACTGGGAGAGTCTGACCACCGAGCACAATTATCCAGCATGAGGCCGTGCAATGGGATGTGAAGTGAGATCACTTTCTGTCTCTAAACACACAGTCACAGTGAATCTTGTGTGTGTTTTAGAGTAAAGGGCTTTGATCTAAGAGGTGACTCCAGTTTGAGGCAGAGCCCAGCAGATGGACCAGTCTCTGTACATTAGGTGGGGCTGAACTCACACCGACACCATCAGATCTCAATGTTCAAATATTTCCCATCTGGTGAGGAAGCCAATGGAAAGATTGAACCGGAAGCACGTCGTCAATTCAGAGATCACGATGCACAGACCAATCTGAAATACCAGCACGGCCTGTCACTGACAGAATCAATTATTCATTCATGAACGTTTAGAATTATAAGAAAATATATTGATAACTACTAATATTGAAGCATTTACGATTAATTGATCACTAGAGATATGTAGTATTCTAATATAGTGAGATAGAGATACGGAGAGTTGCAATTTATTTATTGGCGTTGAACTTGACCCCGAGATGAGCTTCTGAACCCATATTCCCTCAATCATCGAGTACGCTTACTTCCAGCTCCATAACATCGCCGGTCTCTGCCCCTTCCTCATCCATGCCTCTGTTACCACGACATTGGACTATTCCAATATTCTCCTGATCGGCCTCACACCATGTACTCTCCGTAAACTTAATCTTATCAAAAACACTCCTGCCCGTATCCTTACTCAGGAACACAAGAAATAGCAGGCGTAGGCCATAGGACCCCTCCCATCTACTCTGCCATATAGTAAGATCTCTATTCGATAGAGAATTTCAAAGATTCACAACTCTTAAGTGAAGAAATATCTTCTCATTTCAGTCTTAAATAGGCGATCTCATCCTAATACTAGGATCGATCCCTAGTTCAAGACTATCCGGCCCTTGTCAATTCTTCTAAGAATTTTATGTTTCAATGATATCACCTTCCATTCTTCTAAACTCCAGAGAATATAGCCTATTCTAATCAATCTGTCCTCAGCCCTCTCATCCCAACTTGTATCAATTTCCCTTCACCCATCACCCCTGAGCTCGCTGAACTACATTGGCTCCTGCTCCATCAGTGCCTCAATTTCAAAATTCAAATCCTTGTTTTGGCATCTGACCAGGACCTTGTCCCTCCTTATTGCTGTAACCTCCTCCAACCCTACAATCCTCCAATTCTGGCCTCTTGAGCAGCCCCAATTTTCATCCCTCCAATATTGGTGGTCGTACCTTCAGCTGCCGAGGCCATAAGCTCTGGAATTCCCTCCCTAAACCTCTTTATTACACTCCTTAATACCTATCGTTTTGAACAAGCTTTTAGTCACTTGTGCTAATATTTCCTTACGTGACTGGATGTCAAATTTTGTTTGATAACGGTCCTTTGAATTGCCTTGGGACATTTTACTACTTTTAAGGCACGATATTAATGCAATTTGTTGCTGATAACTGAAGATATTTCGAATTGTCATGATTCTCACTAGGGTACAGTTTAGCCTCTGGCACTGACTCACTGGGGTACAGTTCCTCTGACACAGATTTACTGTGTATCTAATTCGTGCTGTCCCTGCCCTGGGACAGTTTAGAGGGAGCTTTAACCTGAAACTGATCAGGAGCTGCAGGTGGAAAGTTTTGTACTGCTGCTGAATTTTAATTGATAAGCTGCCCAGTGCGCTCAGGGTGGACACTGAAGTTCGCCCAGTGGCAGTGTAGAGGGAACTTACTTTGTATCCAACCCATACTCCACCTAGTCTCTGGGAATTTAATGTGAATTTGAAAGCAATTGCTAGGGTAGATAGCGAGAAATTTATTCTGCTGCTTGGGGTGTCTAGGACAAGGGACATAACCTTAAAATCAGAGTCAGGCCATTCAAGAGAGATGTTAGGAAACCTTTCTTCACTCAATGGATGGTTGAAGTGTGGAACTTCCCACAATAAACAATCGATGCTCGCCCATTGAATAACTTTGGGCCGGTTGTGATTTCTGCCCAATGACCCGTTGCTTGTTCCTTTGGATTGGATCTTTATTTATTCCCTTTGGTTTGTTTTCAGTTTCAGTGCTGGACCCACCACTCAAAGCACTTTGTCTGACCTGCCCTGGGAATGAGCAGACTCCTCCCTCATCTCCCACACTGCACCGTCTCTCCTCCTCTTTCCCCCTTGGTTGTGTTCCACACTCTGGGCCCTGGCCCTTCCCCGGGGATTCTCAGTATGAACAGCGGGATGTGTGTTGAGACAGGATGTCCCAGCTCTCCACCTTTAAATGGCCCTGCTTTATGACATCACTGCAATGCCTAGCGACTAACCTCACTGACCCCAGCTCATTATGGGCTGGCAGCATCTGATGGGACAGTGTAGAGGGAGAAAGACTTGGATTTATTTGGTGCATTTCACGACCACCGGACCTCTCAAAGCGCTTTACAGCCAATGAAGTACTTTTGGATTGTAGCCACTGTTGTAATAAGGGAGATTTACTCTGCATCTAACCCGTGCTGTACCTGTCCTGGGAGTGTTTGATGGGATAATGTCGATGGAGTTTTACTCTGTATCTGACCTGTGCTTTACCTGTCCTGCAAGTATTTGATGGGACAGTGCAGAGGGGACTTTACTTTGTATCTAACCCATGCTGTACCTGCCCTGGGTGTGTTTGATGGGACAGTGTAGAGGAAGATTAATAGTGTATCTAACCCATGCTGTACCTTCCCTGCGAGTGTTTGATGGGACAGTGTAGAGGAAGATTTCCTCTGTATTTGTCCTGTGCTGTACCTGCCCCTGGGTCTGTTTGATGGGACAATGCATAGGGAGCTTTACTCTGTATCTAACCTATGCTGTACCTCCCCTGGAAGTGTTTGTTGGGTCAGTGTAGAGGGAGCTTTACTCTGTATCTAACCAGTACCATACCTGCCCTGGGATTATTTGACGGGACAATGTAAAGGGAGCTTACGCGGTATCTAACCCATGTTGTACCTGTTCAGGCAGAGTTTGTATCTCTGTATCTAACCCATACTGTAATTGCCTTGGGAGTATTTGATGGAAGAGTGTAGTGGGAACTTTACAATTTATCTAATCCGTGCTGTACCTGCCCTGAGAGTGTTTGATGGGACAGTTTAGAGGGAGATTTACACTGTATCTAACTCTTGCTCTACCTGCCCTGAGAGTGTTTGATGGGACAGTTTAGAGGGAGATTTACACTGTATCTAACTCTTGCTCTACCTGCCCTGAGAGTGTTTGATGGAACAGTTTGGAGGGAGCTTTTCTCTGTAACTAACCCGTGCTGTACCTGCTCTGGGAGTGTTTGATGGGATAATGTAGACGGAGATTTACTGTGTATCTAAACTGTGCTAACCTAGCAAGTTGTGACGAGGACTCCAATAATCTACAAAGGGATATAGATAGGCTCAGTGAGTGGGCAATACTTTGGCAGATGGAGTATAATGTGGGAAAATGTGAGCTTATTCACTTTGCTGGGAGAAATAAAAAAGCAAATTATTATTTAAATGGGGAGAGAATACAAAATGCCGTGTACAGCGGGATCTGGGGATCCTTGTATATGAAACACAAGAATTTAGCATGCAGTTACAGCAATTAATTAGGAAGGCAAATGGAATGTTGGCCTTTATTGCAAGGGGGATGGAATATAAAAGTAGGGAAGTCCTGCTGCAAATGTACATGGCATTGGTAAGACCACACTTGGAGTACTACATACAGTTTTGGTCTCCTTATTTCAGGAAGGATATACTTGCATTGGAGGCAGTTCAGAGAAGGTACACGAGGTTGATTGCTGAGATGAAGGGGCTGTCATAATGAGAAAGATTGAGCAGGTTGGGCCTGTACTCATTGGAGTTTAGAAGACGTAGAGGTGATCTTATTGAAACGTATAAGATTCTGAGGGGGCTTGACAGGGTAGATACAGAGAGGATGTTTCCCCACGTAGGGGAATCTAACACCAGGGGGCATAGTTTCAGAATAAGGGGTCGCTCATTTAAAAGGGAAATTAGGAGCAATTTTTTCTCTGAGGGTTGTGAATCTTTGGAATTCATTACCTCAGAGAGCTGTGGGGGCTGGGTCATTGAATGTATTTAAGATAGGGATAGACAGATTTTTGAATGATAAGGGAGTCAAGGGTTATGGGGAGTGGGCGGGGAAGTGGAGTTGAGGCCTGGATCTGATCAGCCATGATCTTATTGAATGGCGGAGCAGGCTCGAGGGGTCAAATGGTCTACTCTGCTCCTATTTCTTATGTTCCTGCCCTTGGAGTGTTTTATGGGACAGTGTAGAGGGAAATTTGCTCTGTACTTAATACTTGCTGTACCTGCCCTTGGAGTCTCTGATGGGACAGTGTAGGTGGAGGTTTACTCTGTATCTAACCCATGCTGCACCTGCCCTGGGAGCGTTTCGTTAGACAGTGTACATAAGAAATAGAAACAGGAGTAGGCCATACGGCCCCTCGAGCCTGCTCCGCCATTCAATAAGATTATGGCTGATCTGATCATGGACTCAGCTCCACTTCCCCGCCTACTCCCCATAACTCCTTATCCCCTTATCGTTTAAGGAACTGTCTATTTCTGTCTTAAATTTATTCAATGTCCCAGCTCTCTGAGGCAGCGAATTCCACAGATTTACAATCCTCAGAGAACAAATTTCTCCTAATCTCCTTTTTAAATGGGCGGCCCCTTATTCTAAGATCATGACCTCTAGTTCTAGTCTCCCCCATCAGTGGAAACATCCCCTGTGCATCCACCTTGTCGAGCCCCCTCAAAGTCTTAAACATTTCGATAAGATCGCCTCTCATTCTTCTGAACTCCAATGAGTAGAGGCCCAACCTACTCAACCTTTCCTCATAAGTCAACCCCTCCCCCCGCCCTCAGCCCCACAATCAACCTTGTGAACCTTCTCTGAACTGCCTCCAAAGCAAGTATATCCTTTCGTAAATATGGAAACCAAAACTGCACACACTATTCCAGGTGTGGCCTCACCAATACCTTGTATAGCTGTAGCAAGACTTACCTGCTTTTATACTCCATCCCCTTTGCAATAAAGGCCAAGATACCATTGGCCTTCCTGATAACTTGCTGTACCTGCATACTACCCTTTTGTGTTTAATGCACAAGTATCCCCAGGTCCTGCTGTACTGCAGCACTTGGCAATCTTTCTCTATTTAAATAATAACTTGCTCTTTGATTTTTTTTCTGCCAAAGTGCATGACCTTACACTTTCCAACATTATACTCCATCTGCCAAATTTTTGCCCACTCACTTAGCCTATCTATATCCTTCTCAGATTTTTTGTGTCCTCCTCACACGTTGCTTTTCCTCCCATCTTTGTATCGTCAGCAAACTTGGCTACGTTACACTCGATCCCTTCCTCCAAGTCGTTAATATAAATTGTAAATAGTTAGGGTCACAGCACTGATCCCTGTGTCACCCCACTAGTTACTGGTTGCCAACCAGAGAATGAACCATTTATCCTGACTCTGTTCTGTTAGTTAGCCAATCCTCTATCCATGCTAATATATTACCCCCAACACCGTGAACTTTTATCTTGTGCAGTAACTTTTTACGTGACACCTTGTCAAATGCCTTCTGGAAGTCCAAATACACCACATCCACTGGTTCCCCTTTATCCACCCTGTTCCTTACATCCTCAAAGAACTCCAGCAAATTTGTCAAACATGACTTCCCCTTCATAAATCCATGCTGATTCTGCCTGACCAATTTTGCTCATCCAACTGAACTGCTACTGCTTCTTTAATAATGGACTCCAACATTTTCCTAACCACAGATGTTAGGCTAACTGGTCTATAGTTTCCTGCTTTTTGTCTGCCTCCTTTTTCAAATAGGGGTGTTACATTTGCAGTTTTCAATCTGCTGGGACCTCCCCAGAATCCAGGGAATTTTGGTAAATTACAACCAATGCATCCACAATCCCTGCCACTACTTCTCTTAAGACCCACAGATGCAAGCCATGAGGTCCAGGGGATTTATCTGCCTTTAGTCCCATTATCTTACTGAGTACCACCTTCTTAGTGATTGTGATTGTGTTAAGTTCCTCCCCCCATATAGCTCCTTGACTATCCACTGTTGGAATATTGTTAGTGTCCTCTATCGTAAAGACTGATAGAAAATATCTGTTCAAAATTTCTACCATCTCCATGTTCCCCATTACTAATTCCCCGGTCTCGTCCTCTAAGGCACCAACATTTACTTTAGCCACTCTTTTCCTTTTTATATACCAATAGAGACTGTTTTTATAGTTTGTGCTCGTTTACTTTCATAGTCTATCTTCCCTTCCTTAATCATTGTTTAATCATTCTTTGCTGACTTTTAAAAGCTTCCCAGTCTTCTGTCCTCCCACTAGATTTGGCCACTTTGTATGCCCTTGTTTTTAGTTGGATACCGTCCTTTATTTCTTTAGTTAGCCACGGATGGCTATCTTCTTTTATACTTGCTATTGAGGGAGTGCAGCGAAGGTTCACCAGACTGATTATCGGGATGGTAGGACTGACGTATGAAGAAAGACTGGATCGACTAGGCTTATATTCACTGGAATTTAGAAGAATGAGAGGGGATCTCATTGAAGCAAATAAAATTCTGACGATTGGACAGGTTAGATGCAGGAAGAATGTTCCCGATGTTGGGGAAGTCCAGAACCAGGGGTCACAGACTTAAAGATAAGGGGTAAGCCATTTAGGACCGAGATGAGGAGAAACTTCTTCACTCAGAGAGTCGTTAACCTGTGGAATTCCCTACCGCAGAGAGTTATTGATGCCAGTTCATTGGATATGTTCAAGGGAGAGTTAGATATGGCCCTTACGGCTAAAGGAATCAAGGGGTATGGAGAGAAAGCAGGAAAGGGGTACTGAGGGAATGATCAGCCATGATCTTATTGAATGGTGGTGCAGGCTCGAAGGGCCGAATGGTCTACTCCTGCACCTATTTTCTATGTTTCTGTGTCACTTATTAGCCCCAGCCTGAATGTTGTCCAGGTCTTGCTGTAAGCGGGCATGGACTGCTGCATTATCTGAGGAGTTGCAAATGGAACTGAATACTGTGGCGTCATCAGCGAACATCCCTAGTTCTGCTTTCATAGTTTTTCAGTCGCCTTTATTTAGAATCAGGACACTGGTTTGAGATCTGACTTTCTCACTCTCCAACTGAATTTGAAATTCAACCATGTTATGTTCACTTTTTCCTAGAGGATCCTTCACTATGAGGTCATTTATTAATCTTCTCTCATTACACAATACCAGATCTAAGATAGCCTGCTCCCTGGTTGGTTCTGCAACGTACTGTTCAAGGAGACCATCCCAGATACACTCTTATAAACTCTTCCTCAAGTCTACCTTGGCCAATTTGATTTGTCTAATCAATATGAAGCTTAAAATCGCCCATGATTATTGCCGTACCTTTCTTAGAAGCCTCCATTGTTTCTTGATTTATACTCCATCCAACAGTGTAGCTACTGTTAGGGGGCCTATAGACTACACCCACCAGTGACTTCTTCCCCTTATTAATTCTTATCTTCACCCAAACTGATTCTACATCTTGATCTTCTGAGCCAAAATCGTTTCTCACCACTGCACTGATCTCATTGGTTATTAACAAAACTATCCCACCTTTTCCTTTCTGTCTATCCTTCTGAATTGTTAAATACCCCTGAATATTTAGTTCCCCGCCTTGGTCACCTTGCAACCACGCCTCTGTAATGGCTATCAGATCATACCCATTTGTATCTATTTGTGCCATCAACTCATTTATCTTGTTACGACTGCTGCGTGCATTCAGATAAAGAACTTTTAATTTTGACTTTTTACCATTTTTCCCTGCTTTGACCCTACTTTCTGTTACACTCTTATTTTTATACATACAGTCTGATTCTCATTTCCCACAGTGCAACCCTGCTCTATTGCCTTCTCTTTGCTCTTTGACTTTTTAAATTTCCTCTCACCTGAACCCCCCCCCCCCCTCCCCGCCAACCACCCACTATTTAGTTTAAAGCCCTCTTTACAGCCCTAGTTATTCGCTTCGCCAGGGCACTAGCACCAGCCTGGTTCAAGTGAAGCCCGTCCCAACAGTTCAGCTCCCTCTTGCCCCAGTACTGGTGCCAGTGCCCCATGAATCGAAACCCATTTCTCCCACACCAATTTTTGAGCCACGTGTTCATCTTTCTGATCTTATTTACCCTATGCACATTTGCCCGTGGCTCATGTAGTAATCCAGAGATTATTGCCTTCGTGGTTCTGCTTTTTAATTTAGCCCCTAGCTACTCAAACTCCCTCAACAGAACCTCTTTCTTTGTTCTACCTATGTCATTGGTACCTACGTGGCCCACGACAACTGGATCTTCCCCCTCCCACTCCAAGTTCCTCTCCAGCCCAGAGGAGATGTCCTGAAACTTGGCAATTCGCAGGCATCACAGCCTTGCGGACTCACGCTCTCGGCTGCAGAAAACAGTATCTGTCTCCGAACCTAGACTGTTTCTTACCACTACAACATTTCTTTTTACTCCCTTCCCCCCCACTTGAATGGCCTCCTGTAGCACGGCGCTGTGGTCAGTTTGTTCATCCTCCTTGCAGTCCCTGCCCGCGTCCAAGCAGGGAGCACGAATCTCGTACCTGTTGGACAATTGTAAGAGCTGAAGCTCCTCCATCACTACCTCATAGGTCCCCACAGCTGCCTTGCTCGTAGTCACACACTCCTGTCCCTAACCACGGACCAAATTTGAATGAATTAATCTAAGGGGTGTGACTGCCTCCTGGAACACAGCGTCCAGGTAACTCTGCCCCTCCCTGATGTGTCGCAGTGTCTGCAGCTCGGACTCCAGTTCATCAACGTGGAGCCGAATTCCTCGAGCAGCCAACACTTACTGCAGATGTGGTCGCCGTGGACCTCAATGGGGGTCAACCAGCTCCCACCTGCAGCAGCAGTAACACAGTCAGATTCAGGTGAATTTATAATGGGGAACAAAGAAATGGCAGACCAATTGAACAAGAACTTTGGTTCTGCCTTCACAAAGGAAGACACAAATAAGCTTCCGGATGTACTAGGGGTCCGAAGGTCTAGTGAGAAGGAGGAACTGAAGGATATCCTTATTAGGTGGGGAAATTGTGGTAGGAAAATTGATGGGATTGAAGGGCCGATAAATCCCCAGGGCCTGATCGTCTGCATCCCAGAGTATTTAAGGAAGTGGCCCTAGATATAGTGGATGCATTGGTGATCATTTTCCAGCAGTCTATCGACTCTGGATGAGTTCCTATGGACTGGAGGGTTGCTAATGTAACACCGCTTTTTAAAAAAGGAGGGAGAGAGAAAATGGGTAATTATAGACCAGTTAGCCTGACATCAGTAGTGGGGAAAATGTTGGAATCAATCATTAAGGATGAAATAGCAGCACATTTGAAAAGCAGTGATAGGATTGGTCCAAGTCAGCATGGATTTATGAAGGGGAAATCATGCTTGACAAATCTTCTGGACTTTTTTGAGGATGTAACTAGTAGAGTGGACAGGGGAGAACCAGTGGATGTGGTGTATTTGGACTTCCAAAAGGCTTTTGACAAGGTCCCACACAAGAGATTGGTGTGCAAAATTAAAGCACATTGTATTGGGGGTAATGTACTGACGTGGATAGAGAACTGGTTGGCAGACAGGAAGCAGAGAGTCGGGATTAATGGGTCCTTTTCAGAATGGCAGGCAGTGACTAGTGGAATGCCGCAGGGCTCAGTGCTGGGACCCCAGCTCTTTACAATGTATATTAATGATTTGGATCATGGAATTGAGTGTAATATCTCCAAGTTTGCAGATGACACTAAACTGAGTGGCGGTGTGAGCTGTGAAGAGGATGCTAAGAGGCTGCAGGGTGATTTGGACAAGTTAAGCGAGTGGGCAAATACATGGCAGATGCGGATAATGTGGATAAATGTGAGGTTATCAACTTTGGGGATAAAAACACGAAGGCAGAATATTATCTGAATGGCGGCAGATTAGGAAAAGGGGAGGTACAGCGAGACCTGGGTGTCATGATTCATCAGTCATTGAATGTTAGCATGCAGGTACAGCAGGCGGTGAAGAAGGCAAATTGTATGTTGGCCTTCAGAGCTAGGGGATTTGAGTAGAGGAGCAGGGAAGTGTTACTGCAGTTGTACAGGGCCTTGGTGAGGCCCCACCTGGAATATTGTGTTCAGTTTTGGTCTCCTAATCAGAGGAAGGACATTCTTGCTATTGAGGGAGTGCAGCGAAGGTTCACCAGACTGATTCCTGGGATGGCAGGACTGACATATGAGGAGATACTGGATCGACTGGGCCTGTATTCACTGGAGTTTAGAAGAATGAGAGGGGATCTCATAGAAACATGTAAAATTCCGACAGGACTGGACAGGTTAGATGCAGGAAGAATGTTCCCAATGTTGATGAAGTCCAGAACCAGGGGTCACAGTCTTAAGGATAAGGGATAAGCCATTTAGGACTGAGATGAGGAGGAACTTCTTCACTCAGAGAGTTATTAACCTATGGAATTCCTTACCGCAGAGAGTTGTTGATGTCAGTTCATTGGATATATTCAAGAGGGAGTTAGATATGGCCCTTGCATCTAAAGGGATCAAGGGGTATGGAGAGAAAGCAGGAACGGGGTACTGAAGGAATGTTCAGCCATGATCTTATTGAATGGTGGTGCAGGCTCGAAGGGCCGATTGGCCTACTCCTGCACCTATTTTCTATGTTTATACATCGCTTGCCCTGACATCTCTAATGTATTTAATTAATTTTTCACATTTTGAAAGTTTAGATTTTTAATGCCAGCTCTTAATTTAAACCAATGCCCAAGAAAAGAGAGAAACCTTGCCGGCGACGCCCACATCCCGTGAATGAATTTTTTTGAAACAGTTCTAAACTTGGCCAGGATGGAATGTGAATGTTTGAGGAGAGGGGTCATTAGCGTTACCTAGCTACTTACAGCCAGGGCAGCTTGTAACCATAGTTCCTGAACAGAATTATGCCATGTGTGATCTGTGTCAAATGTTAATGCTTGCGTAGCACTTACTCTGAGCTAAAGAACTGTTTGGCTCTCTTTCCCCCCCCCCCGCCCACCCTGCCAGTTGGAAGTAAGGCTTTGAATGTGCCCAATTGAGCAATGCCAGGTAAGAGATTTAAGGTTTGTCACTGTGTCGACCTAAGGGTCCTTGATGACCCAGTCAGTGCCATACTGACATATTTGTCTTTACTACTAACCTTTGATGGAACTGGAGAGATGTCGACTGTGACGGCAACAGTTTTGGCAACAGACTGTTTAGAGGAGCCGATCCCAAAAACTGCCCCAAAGTTAATACAGCCCCTTTGATCTGCTGGAGTATTTTCCCATGAATTGTTCTCATATTGATTACCAAAGCAATTGGTGACATAGCCTGACAAGACTTTGAACAGTGTGGGGGAGGGGGGGGGGGGCAATTTTATCCTGAGCCGCCCTACCCCCGCAGGGAACTGCCGGGATGGGTGAATGGGGGGCCAGCGCTGACTTTACAGCCTGGAATCAGTATCGGGAGTGGGGTAATACTGGCGTCCCATCCCATCCCGTGGTGATTCCTGCCCGGCGAGTTTGGTAAAAGTGATACCCCCCCACTCCCGGGTCTCTGTGTGGCAGCCTCTCCAGGGGTTTTAATTTCTCCAGCCTCCTTGCGCATGGTTTCAGCGGGTCCCCCAAGTCAGGGGGTCCCCCGTTACTGGCTGATGCTTGGCAGTGTTTATGGTCTTGTATGCATTGTCGCCATCGGGTTAATCAAGATCTGGTCAGTTACAAGCGATCTGTTAAGATACAATGGGTTTTCCTGAATTTGTTAAGGCCCCTAGTTAATACGCAGCGAGGGTGTTACCATTCATCTGGACTTGGTTGGCTGTGAGGACAAGTGTACCCACTGTAGCCGAACTCCCTCCTCCTGCTCCAGGCCAAGCAATGGAAGATACGTTCAGGAAAGGGGTACTGAGGGAATGATCAGCCATGATCTTATTGAATGGCGGTGCCGGCTCGAAGGGCCGAATGGCCTACTCCTGCACCTATTTTCTATGTTTCTATAACCAATCATTTTCCTGCTTTCCTGTGACATCACATTTTGAATCTTTTTACTTCTTATCCTCCCAGGTCACGTGGTGCTGTTTCGGCTGTCTGCTCGGCTGACTCACGCCCTTTGTAGGATTGCCGCTGCTCCCGCTCTCGCGCCCTTTCCGAAGTCCCGCTGCTCGGCTGACTCATGTCCTTTGTAGGCTTGCCGCTGCTCCCGCTCTCGCGCCCTTTCCGAAGGGATGGGCGCAAGTAGGTTTTTCCCCTCGCGTTGGTTCTCTCACTACCTGCTGCAGGCCCAGTCTGGCAGCTATGTCCTTCAGGACTTTGCCAGATCGATTAGTAGTGGTGCTACCGAGACAGTCTTGATAGACATTGAAGTCCCCCACCCAGAGTACATTCTGTGCACCTTGCTACTCTCAGTGCTTCTTCCAAGTGGTGTTCAACATGGAGGAGCACTGATTCATCAGCTGAGTGAGGGCGGTAAGTGGTAATCAACAGGTTTCCTTGTCCATGCTTGACCTGAAGCCAAGAGACTTCATGGGGTCCGGAGTCAGTATTGAGAACTCCCAGGGCCACACTCTTCCGACTGTATACTACTGTATCGCCACCGGTGGGACAGGACATACCCAGGGATGGTGATGGAGGAGTTTGGGACATTGGCTGAAAGGTATGATTCTGTGAGTATGACTATGTCAGGCTGTTGCTTGACTAGTCTGGGACATCTCTCCCAATTTTGGCACAAGTCCCCAGATGTTGGTGAGAAAGACTGGGCTGGGTGTGCCGTTGTCGGGTCCGTAGCCGGTGCGGAGGTCGATGCCGAGTGGTCCGTCCGGTTTTATTCTTATTGTTTTTCATAGCGGTGGATCAATTGATGAATCAATATGATCTTATTGAATGGCGGAGCAGGCTCGAGGGGCCAAATGGCCTACTCCTGTTTCTAATTCTTATGTGCTTATTCCCTAGCCCAGATCCTGTCTTTATATTAAGAGCAATGGTCCCAACACTGACCCTGGGGACACCACTGTTTACATCCCTCCAGTCTGAAGAACATCCATTAACCACTACTCTCTGTTTTCTGCCCTTTACCCAACTTCCTCTCCACGCGGCCCCACTCCCTTTAATACCGTGAGCCTTAATTTGATCAACAAGCCTCCTGTCCGGCACCTTATCAAACACCTTTTGACAATCCATCTGCACAACATCCACTGCATTTCCTTTCTCACTGCACTGTGTTATTTCCTGCAATAATCCCTGCTGTCTGTCCTGAATCACTACCAAATGTTGCAATGTTTACTTCTGAAGTTAAAATCCCCCGCGCAGGGGTAAAGCGCTCTATCAATGACACCAGGAGCCCAGACACGGGACCAGGCTGTGCTCTGAGCAGGCACAGTGCCAGTGGTGGAGGTGGTCTGAGGCAGAAGAGACGTTCCACGAGTCGGTAGGAGCTTGTGGGCTCAGCAGTCGAATTGGACCCCTGGGTGGGCTGGGCAGCTTCATAAACACCTGGTGTAGGCCTCAGGCCCCAAATATGAGCCTGCAGGCTCCATGTTTGACCCGCGGTGAGAGACCCGACCACTCGGGGTAACTAGCTGAATTCTTGGACAGGATCAGGGCGCCTGTGTGGCCATCTTGGTACAGGAGCAGAGGGTGGGTGGGGTTTAGGGTCCCAGTGACCAGGAGAGAAAATAATTTCCTTGTTTATTCTCAGTGCGCACTAGGGATGTAGAACTGAACTCAACCAGAGAAGAGGGAGTGAGAAAACTGCATATGGAGGAAAGAAATGATAGAGGTGGTGCGATGAGTTTGGATTTCAGCACAGGGTGGAGGGAGAGTGTATGGGATGAGAATTTACAGCTTTGGGGAACAAGAGAGGAAAGAATGCTCCATAGAAAATAGGATTGTCTGTCCTCAGTGCTGACTTTTGTAAACTCCTTTTACAGAATATTAGAAAAGGAGGATTTACAGATGGGAAACTCGAACCAATCACAGTCACTCGATTCACCTGTAATCATCAGCCTTTGAATGTGGAAGGAGAAACGGTTGTCTGTTCTGTCTGTGAGAAAAGATATTAAACATTAGTGTGACTGGTAAAGCACCGAGACACACACACCCGAGTGAGAGTGTTCCAGTGCACTGACTGTGGAAAGAGCTTTAACCAGTTACACAGCCTGAAAAAACATCGCACCATTCACAGCGGGGAGAAACCGTTCACATATTGTGTATGTGGGTGAAGTTTCAATTGATCATCCAACCTGGAGAGACACAAGGACACCCACACCATGGAGAAACTGTGGGAATGTGGAGACTGTGGGAAGAGATTCAATTGCCCCTCTGCGCTGGAAACTCATCGACGGCATCACAACGGAGAGAGGCCATTCACCTGCCCCATGTGTGGGAAGGGATTCACTCAGTCATCCAACTTGCTGGTACACAAGCGAATTCACACTGGGGAGAGAATATTCATCTGCTCTGAATGTGGGAAGGGTTTCACTCGATCATCCCACCTGCTGGCACACCAACGCATTCATACTGGGGAGAGGCTGTTCATCTGCTCTGATTGTGGGAAGGGTTTCACTCGATCATCTTACCTACTAGCACACCAGCGAGTTCACACTGGGGAGAGGCTGAACACCTGCTCCGAGTGTGAGAAGCATTTCACTCGATCATCCCACCTGCTGACACACCAGCGAGTTCACACTGGGGAGAGGCCGTTCATCTGCTCTGAGTGTGGGAAGGGATTCACTCAGTCATCCAGCTTGCTGAAACACCAACGAATTCACAAATGACTGCAGGGGTTGGACTCTGCTGTTATTGTTGCCGTTCATCACGTCCAGGACTGAACCATGTTCACTCAGACTGTTGGGGTTTGTTGCCGCTGGTGTAATTAATCCCTATAACTGGGCTGGAGTTTAATTTTCTGGATATCGTTGAATCATAGAATGGTCACAGCACAGTAGGAGGCCTTTTGGACCATCGAACCCATGCCGGCTCTCTGCAAGAGCACTTCAGCTAGTCATAAGAACATAAGAAATAGGAGCAGGAGTAGTCCACACCACCCCTCGAGTCTGCTCCACCATTCAATAAGATCATGGCTGGTCTGATCATGGACTCAGCTCCACTTCCCTGCCCACTCCCCATAACCCTTTATCGTTTAAGAAACTGTCTATTTCTGTCTTAAATTTATTCAATGTCCCAGCTTCCACATCTCTCTGAGGCAGCGAAGTCCACAGGTTTACAACCCTCTGAGAGAATAAATTTCTCCTCATCTCTGTTTTAAATCGGTGGCCTCTAGTTCTAGTCTCCCGCATCAGTGGAAACATCCTCTCTGCATCCACCTTGTCAAGCCCCCTCATATACGTTTTGATAAGATCACCTCTCATTCGTCTGAATTCCAATAAGTGGAGACCCAACCTACTCAACCTTTCCTCATAAGTCAACCCCCTCATCTCCGGAATCAACCTAGTGAAACTTCTCTGAACTGCCTCCAAAGTACCCACAGGTCCTGCTGTACTGCAGCACTTTGCAATCTTTCTCCATTTAAATAATAACTTGCTCTTTGATTTTTTTCTGCCAAAGTGCATGACCTCACACTTTCCAACATTACACTCCATCTGCCAAATTTTTGCCCACTCACTTAGCCTGTCTATTCCTTTTGCAAATTTTTTGTGTCCTCCTCACACATTGCTTTTCCTCTCATCTTTGTATCATCGGCAAACTTGGCTACATTACACTCAGTCCCTTCTTCCAAGTTGTTAATATAGATTGTAAATAGTCCCAATCCCCGCCCTTTCCCCGTGGCCCTGCAAATGTTTTATTTCATGTACTTATCAATTCCCTTTTTAAAAGCCACAATTGAATCTGCCTCCACCACCCTTTCAGGCCGTGCATTCCAGATCCTAACCACTCACTGCTTAAAGAAAAGTTTTTTCTCATGTCACCTTTGGTTCTTTTGCCAATCACCTTGAATTTGTGTCCTCTGGTTCTCAACCCTTCCGCGAATGCGAATATTTTCTCTCTACTCTGTCCAGATCCCTCATGATTTTAGAGCACCTCTATCAAATCTCCTCTCAACCTTCTCTGTTCTAAGAAGAACAACCCCAGCTTCACCATTCTATCCATTGTAACTGAAGTCTCTCATCCCTGGAATCATTCTTGTAAATCTTTTCTGTACCCTCTGTCAAATAAATCAGCTTTGTTTCCTACATACAATGAGTCGATTCCTTGATTTCTCCAAGAGGAGACTAATTGATGTCCTTTTACCGACTGTTCCATTTTTGAGCCTTTTCACGGCTTCTGTTTTAGTGATGTTGGTTAAGAACATAAGAATTAGGAACAGGAGTAGGCCATCTAGCCCCTCGAGCCTGCTCTGCCATTTAACAAGATCGTGACTGATCTGGCCGTGGACTCAGCTCCACTTACCCGCCCGCTCCCCGTAACCCTTAATTCCCTTATTAGTTAAAAATCTGTCTATCTGTGACTTGAATACGTTCAATGAGCTAGCCTCAACTGCTTCCTTGGGCAGAGAATTCCACAGATTCACAACCCTCTGGGAGAAGAAATTGCTTCTCAACTCAGTTTTAAATTGGCTCCCCCATATTTTGAGGCTGTGCCCCCTAGTTCTAGTCTCCCCGACCAGTGGAAACAGCCTCTCTGCCTCTATCTTGTCTATCCCTGGTTGAGGGATAAATGTTAGCCAGGACACCGGAGATCTCGCTTTTCTTCAAAATGACATCATGGAATCTTTAACGCCGACTTGAGAGGTCAGATGGTTCTGATTCTTTTTTTTCATTCGTTCACGGGATGTGGGCGTCGCTGGTAAGGCCAGAATTTATTGTCCATCCATAATTGCCCTTGAGAAGATGGGGGGGAGCCATCTTCTTGAACTGCTGCAGTGCGTGTGGTGATGGTACTCCCACAGTATTGTTAGGGAGGGAGTTCCAGGATTTTGACCCAGCGATAATGAAGGAATGGCGATATGCTTCCAAACCAGGATAGTGTGTGACTTGGAAGGAAACGTGGAGGTGGTGGTGTTCCCATGCACCTGCTGCCCTTGTCCTTCTAGTTGGTAGAGGTCGTGGGTTTGGGAGGTACTGCCGAAGAAGCCTTGGTGAGTTGCTGCAGTGTATCTTGTACATGGTAAACACTGCAGCCACGGTACGTTGATGATGGGAGGGAGTGGATGTTTAAGGTGGTGGATGGGTGCCAATAAAGCGGGCTGCTTTGTCATGGATGGTGTCGAGCTTCTTGAGTGTTGTCGCAGTTGCATTCATCCAAGCAAGTGGAGAGTATTCCATCACACTCCTGACTTATGCCTTGTAGATGGTGGAAAGGCTCTGGGGAGTCAGGAGGTGAGACACTCACCATACAATACCCAGCCTCTGACTTGCTCTTGTTGCCACAGTATTTATGTGGCTGTTCCAGTTAAGTTTCTGGTCAATGGTAACCCCAAGGATGTTGATGGTAGGGGATTCGGTTATGGTAATGCCATTGAATGTTATGGGGTGGTGGTTAGACTCTTGCTTGTTGGAGATAGTCATTGCCTGGCACTTGTGGCGTGAATGTTACTTGCCACTTATCAGCCCAAGCCTGAATGTTGTCTAGGTCTTGCTGTACGCAGGCATGGACTGCTCCATTATCTGAGGAGTTGCGAATGGAACTGAACACTGTGCAGTCATCAGCGAACATTCCCACTTCTGACCTTATAATGGAAGGAAGGTCATTGATGAAGCAACTGAAGATGGTTGGGCCGAGGACACTGCCCTGAGGAACTCCTGCAGCGATGTCCTGGGGCTGTGATGATTGACCTCCAACTACCACAACTATCTTCCTTTGTGCTAGGTATGACTCCAGCCAGCATAGAGTTTTCCCCCAGATTCCCATTGACTTCAGTTTTACTACAGCTCCTTGATGCCGCACTCGGTCAAATGCTGCCCTGATGTCGAGGGCAGTCACTCTCACTTTGCCTCTGGAATTGAGCTCTTTTGACCATGTTTGGACCAAGGATGTGATGCGGTCTGGAGCTGAGTGGTCCTGGCGGAACCCAAACTGGGTATCGGTGAGCAGGTTATTGGTGAGTAAGTGCCGCTTGATACCACTGTTGGTGATAACTTCCATCACTTTGCTAATGATTGAGAATAGACTGATGGGGCGGTAATTGACCAGATTGGATTTGTCCTGCTTTTTGTGGCAGTTTTCCACATTGTCGCATCGATGCCAGTGTTGTAACTGTACTCGAACAGCCTGGCTAGAGGCGCGGCTAGTTCTGGAGCACAAATCTTCAGTACAACAGCCGGTGTGTTGTCGGAACCCATAGCCTTTGCTGTATCCAATGCATTCAGCTGTTTCTTGACATCACATGGAGTGAATCGAATTGGCTGAAGACTGGCTTCCTTAGGAGGAGGCCGATATGGATCATCCTCACGGCACGTCTGGCTGAAGATGGTTGTAAACACCAGCCTTTTCTTCTCAGAAGATCAAGATGTAGAATCAGTTTGTGTCAAGATAAGAAATAATAAGGGAAATAAATCACTGGTGGGAGTAGTGTATAGGCCCCCTAACAGTAGCTACACTGCAGGACAGCATATAAATCAACAACACATGGAGGCTTGTAAGAAATACTGCAATAATCATGGGCGATTTAAATCTTTTGATTGGACAAATCAAATTGGCAAAGATAGCCTTAAGGAAGAGTTCATAGAGTGTATTCGGGATGTTCTTAGAACAATATGATGTGGAGCCAACCAGGGAGCAGACTATTTTAGATCTGGTAATGTGTAATTAATGATCTCATAATAAAGGATCCTCTTGGGAAGAGTGATCATAACATGGTATAATTTCAAATTCAGTTTGAGGCTGAGAAACTTGGGTCTCGTACTCGTGCCCTGAACTTAAATAAAGGCAATTACAAAGGAAGGGTAAGATGGTAGATAAGCAGTGACAGACATTTAAGGAGATATTTTATAACTCTCAGCAAAGATATATTCCAGTGAGAAAGAAAGACTCTAAAGAAGAACCAGCCATGACGAACTAAGAATTTTTTGAGGATGTAACTGGTAGAGTGGACAAGGGAGAAACAGTGGATGTGGTGTATTTGGACTTTCAAAAGGCTTTTGACAAATCCCACACAAGAGATTGGTGTGCAAAATTAAAGCACATGGTATTGGGGGTAATATACTGACGTGGATAGAGGACTGGTTGGCAGACAGGTAGCAGAGAGTTGGGATAAACGGGTCCTTTTCAGAATGGCAAGCAGTGACTAGTGGTGTGCCGCAGGGCTCAATACTGGAACTCCAGCTATTTACAGTATAAATTAATGATTTAGATGGGGGAATTGAGTGTAATATCTCCAAGTTTGCAAATGACACTAAGCTGGGTGGCAGTGTGAGCTGTGAGGAGGACGCTAAAAGGCTGCAGGGTGACTTGGACAGGCTAGGTGAGTGGGCAAACGCGTGGCAGATGCAGTATAATGTGGATAAATGTGAGGTTATCCACTTTGGTGGCAAAAACACGAAGGCAGAATATTATCTGAATGGCGGCAGATTAGGAAAAGGGGAGGTGAAACGAGACCTGGGTGTCATGGTACATCAGTCATTGAAAGTTGGCATGCAGGTAGAGCAGGTGCTGAAGAAGGCAAATGGTATGTTGGCCTTCATAGCTAGGGGGTTTGAGTATAGGAGCAGGGAGGTCTTACTGCAGTTGTACAGGGCCTTAGTGAGGCCTCACCTGGAATATTGTATTCAGTTTTGGTCTCCTAATCTGAGAAAGGACGTTCTTGCTATTGCGGGAGTGCAGCGAAGGTTCACCAGACTGATTCCCGGGATAGCTGGACTGACATATGAGAAGATACTGGATCGACTGGGCCTGTATTCACTGGAGTTTAGAAGGATGAGAGGGGATCTCATAGAAACATATAACAGTCTGATGGGACTGGACAGGTTAGATGAAGGAAGAATGTTCCAGATGTTGGGGAAGTCCAGGACCAGGGGACATAGTCTACGGATAAGGGGTAAGCCATTTAAGACTGAGATGAGGAGAAACTTCTTCACTCAGAGAGTTGTTAACCTGTGGAATTCCCTACCGCAGAGTTGTTGATGCCAGTTCATTGGATATATTCAAGAGGGAGTTAGATATGGCCCTTACGACTAAAGGGATCAAGGGGTATGGAGAGAAAGCAGGACAAGGGTACTGAGGTGAATGATCAGCCATGATCTTATCGAATGGTGGTGCAGGCTCGAAGGGCTGAATGGTCTTCTGCACCTATTTTCTATGTTTCTAAGAAGTAATGGATGGCATCAAATTGAAAACAAAAGCATACAATGTTGCGAAGATTAGTGGAAGGCCAGAAGATTGGGAACTTTTTAGAAAAGAGCAAAAGACGACTAAAAAAGGGAAAGGAGATAGATTGAGAGTAAACTAGCAAGAAATATAAAAAGAGACAGTAAGAGATTCTATAGGTATATAAAAAGGAAGAGAGTAGCTAAGTTGGTCCCTTAGAGGATGAGACCGGTGAATTAATAATGGAAAACGGAAGTGGCAGAGAATTTGAACAAATATTTTGTATCGGTCTTCACTGTAGAAGACACTAAAAGCATCCCAATAATTGATAATCAAGGGGCTATGGGAGGGGACAAGATGGACAAGTCCCCTAGACCTAATGGCCTGCATCCTATGGTATTAAAAGAAGTGGTTACAGAGATGGTAGCTACATTGGTTGTAATCTGCCAAAAATCCCTGGATCCTGGATTTTTGATTGGAAAACAGCAAATGTAATTCCCCTATTTAAGAAAGGAGGGAGACAGAAAGCAGGAAACTGTTAGCCTAACATCAGTCATTGGGAAAATGCTGGAGTCCATTATTGATGAAGTAGCAGCAGGACATTTAGAAGATCATGGTACAGTCAAGCAGAGTCAGCATGGTTTTATGAAAGGGAAATCATGCTTGACAAATTTATTGGTGTTCTTTGAGGATGTAATGAGCAGGGTGGATAAAGGGGAACCAGTAGGTGTCATGTATTTGGATTTCTAGAAGGCATTCGATAAGGTGCCACATAAAAGGTTACTGCACAAGATAAGAGCTCACGGAATTGGGAGTAATATATTGGCATGGATAGAGGATTGGCTAACTAACAGAAAACAGAATTGGGATAAATAGGTCATTTTCAGGTTGGCAAACTAACTAGTGGGGTGCCACAGGGATCAGTGCTGGGACCTCAACTATTTACAATCTATATTAATGACTTGGATGAAGGGACCGAGAGTAATGTAGTTTAATTTGCTGATTATACAAAGATAGGTGGAAATGCAATTTGTGAGGAGGACGCAAAGAATCGACTAAGGGATATGGATAAGCTAAGTGAGTGAGCAAAAATTTGGGAGATGGAGTATAATGTGGGAAAATGTGAGGTTATCCACTTTGGTATGAAAAATATAAAAGCAAATGAAAAATATAAATGGGGAAAGATTAGAAAATGCTGCAGTACAGAGGGATCTGCGCGTCCTTGTACATGAAACACAAAAAGTTAGCATGCAGGTACAGCAAGTAATTAAGAAGGCAAATGGAATGTTGGCCTCTTTTGCAAGGGGGATGGAGTATAAAAGTAGGGAAGACCTGCTACAACTGTACAGGGTGTTGGTGACACCACACCTGGAGTACTTTATACAGTTTTGGTCTCTTTGCATTGGAGGCAGTTCAGAGAAGGTTCACGAGGTTGATTCGTGAGATGAGGGGGTTATGAAGAAAGGTTGAGCAGTTTAGGCCTATATTCATTGGAGTTTAGAAGAATGTGAGGTGATCTTATTGAGCACAGGTGAGCACAACAGTGGCAAATGGAATTCCATCCAGAGAAGTGTGAGGTAATACATTTGGGGAGGGCTAACAAGGAAAGGGAATACACATTAAATGGTAGGTCACTGAAAAGTGTAGAAGAACAAAGCAAGTGCATGTCCACAAATCCCTGAAGCTGGCAGGCCAGGTAGATAAGGTGGATAAGAAGGCATACGGAATGCTTGTTTTTATTAGCTGAGGCATAGAATACAAGAGCAGGGGTGATTATGCTTGAACTGTATAAAATACTAGTTAGGCCACAGTTAGAGTACTGCGTGCAGTTCTGGTCACCGCATTACAGGAAGGATGTGATTGTACTGGAGAGAGTACAGAGGAGATTTACGAGGATGTTGCCAGGAGTGGAGAATCTTAGCTATGAGGACAGATTGGATAGACTGGGTTTGTTTTCCTTGAAACAGAGGAGACTGAGGTGTATAAAATTATGAGGGGCCTAGATATAGTGAATAGAAAGGGCCTATTTCCGAGCAGAGGGGTCAACAACTAGGTGCATAAATTTAAAGTAATTGGTAGAAGGTTTAGAGGTGATTTGAGGGGAGATTTCTCCACCCAGACGGTGTTGGGGGTCTGGAGCTCACTGCCTGAAAGGGTGGCTGAGGCAGAAACCCTCACCACGTTTTTAAACAGCACTTGAGGCGCTGTAACCTGCGGACCTAGAGCTGGGAAGTGGGATTAGGTCGGATAGCCTCCTGTTGGCTGGCATGGACATGGCCTCCTTCCGTGCTGTAAATTTCCATGATTCTATGTGCGTCAATCTGGTGAGTAAATGATCAGAAAAATAGTCAAACTGCCCCAGGGTCACGTTGTTGAGCCGCCGAATCCATAGAGAGTGCGGCCCTGCCGCTTCAGAGCGTACACCATATCCATGGCTGTGACCATTTTGCGTTTGGTGTGCTCAGTGTAGGTGACCACATCCCTAATCACGTTCTCCAGGAAAACCTTCAGCACCCCGCGGGTCTCCTCGTAGATCAGGCCCGAGATCCACTTGACACCGCCACAGCGATCCAGGTGGCGGATGGCAGGTTTGGTGATGCCCTGGATGTTATCACTGAGCACTTTACAGTGGTGTTTGGCTCCGCCTTTACCCAGTCCTTTGCCTCCTTTACCTCGGCCAGACATCATAATTCTTCACAGGAACATCAATTGAATGATAAACTCTCGCCATCCAGATGTGTTTATGAAGCCAGCCCAGACCTGGTTGAGGAAGGCAAGTGTGAGAGAGGCAAGGAGGAACCAGAATCAGGGTGACAGGTTGAGCAGAGACAGCAGCCTCTGAGCTTCCAGATCTGCCTCCAGACTTCACGCTCCAGCATTGAAATACTTGCCTGCTCCTTCCCGGTACCCTCTCCCCGCCCAGTGTTTAACCCGACGGGAAGGGCCCTTGCGACCTCCCCTCCCCCAGCTCTGCCAGCGGCTGCCGTTTCCTCTGTGCTTGGCTGATGATCGTTGAACACATCAGGGAGCGGAGATATCCTGGGCCCGAGTAAGAGAGCAAACAGCAGCCTCCTTCCAGCAGCTCATCACATTGAGACTATGTCCATAAATGGGCTTTGTGTCGGGGTATCGGGGGCTGTTTGTAAGAGGCAGAGTGGAGCAGGAAGTAGTTTGGGAACATGGAATGAGTGGGGGAAGGGAGCGGAGATATCCCAGGTTGTGTGTGTACAGTGTAAGGCGACAGAGAAAGTTAATCACCGCACTCTTTCAAGTCATTGCTGCTTTCTTTCACAAATCAGTAGTAAATGTTCCTGATTCCCAATCTCACCGTGTCTGCTCTTGGACATTGAACAGTGGAAACACAGCTTGACAGTGAGGATGTGAGGAGTGTCACAAAGTGCATCTATTGAAGGCACCAAGACAGAAGTGTGAAAGTGGACATTTCAAATTTGGTAATTTTGTTTCGGTGCATTGAGCTCTCCAGAACAGTGTTGAAGGTGATCGAGAACAGGCCCTTAACTTGGTTCTCATAGACTGAGAACAATTGTGGTACAGCCCAGGTACCTGTGGATATAATCCAGAAAGCGATTCAGAATTTTACAGGTAGCCCTGTGGGAGAGGAAGTTATAAATCTCGACTGTATCAATCGGGTGATCCCATTCATGAACCAGTGCCGGATTTGTATTGTGACTGGATGCTGATAACTTTCTATAAAACTACCCTACACAACTGGTGTGGAAAATCTGAGTGCCGCTGTACTGCAGTGAGGTCAGAAACATAGAAACATAGAAAGTAGGTGCAGGAGTAGGCCATACGGTCCTTCGAGCCTGCACCGCCATTCAATATGATCAAGTCTGATCATGCAACTTCAGTACCCCATTCCTGCTTTCTCTCCATACCCCTTGATCCCTTTAGCCGTAAGGGCCACATCTAACTCCCTTTTGAATATATCTAACGAACTGGCCTCAACAACTTTCTGTGGTAGAGAATTCCACAGGTTCACAATTCTCTGAGCGAAGAAGTTCTCTTCTCAGTCCTAAATGGCTTATCCCTTATCCTGAGACTGTGACCCCTGGTTCTGGACTTCCCCAGCATCAGAAATATTCTTCCTGCATCTAACCTGTCCAGTCCTGTCAGAATTTTATATGTTTCTATGAGATCCCCTCTCATTCTTTAAATTCCAGTGAATACCTAGTCGGTCCAGTCTTTCTTCATATGTCAGTTCTGCCATCCCGGGAATCAGTTTGGTGAACCTTCGCTGCACTCCCTCAATAGCAAGAATGTCCTTCCTCAAGTTAGGAGACCAAAACTGTACACAATACACCAGGTGTGGCCTCACCAAGGCCCTGTACAACTGTAGTAACACCTCCCTGCCCCATACTCAAATCCCCTCACTATGAAGGCCAACATGCCATTTGCTTTCTTAACTGCCTGCTGTACCTGCATGCCAACCTTCAATGACTGATGTACCATGACTCCCAGGTCTCATTGCACCTTCCCTTTTCTTAATCTGTCACCATTCAGATAATAGTCTGTCTCTTAGGTTATCCACTTTGGTGGTAAAAACAAACATTTATCCACATTATACTTCATCTGCCATGCATTTGCCCACTCACCTAACCTATCCAAGTCACTCTGCAGCCTCATAGCATCCTCCTCGCAGCTCACACTGCCACCCAACTTAGTGTCATCCGCAAATTTGGAGATGCTACATTTAATCCCCTCGTCTAAATTATTAATGTACAATGTAAACAACTGGGGCCCCAGCACAGAACCTTGCGGTGTCCCACTAGTCACTGCCTGCCATTCTGAAAAGTACCCATTTACTCCTACTCTTTGCTTCCTGTCTGCCAATCAGTTCTCATTCCACGTCAGCATACTACCCCCAATCCCATGTGCTTTAACTTTGTATATTAATCTCTTGTGTGGGACCTTGTCAAACGCCTTCTGAAAGTCCAAATACACCACATCAACTGGTTCTCCCTTGTCCACTCTACTGGAAACATCCTCAAAAAATTCCAGAAGATTTGTCAAGCATGATTTCCCTTTCACAAATCCATGCTGACTTGGACCTATCATGTCACCTCTTTCCAAATGCGCTGCTATGACATCCTTAATAATTGATTCCATCATTTTACCCACTACCGATGTCAGGCTGACCGGTCTATAAATCTCTGTTTTCTCTCTCCCTCCTTTTTTAAAAAGTGGGGTTACATTGGCTACCCTCCACTCCATCGGAACTGATCCAGACTCCATGGAGAGTTGGAAAATGACTGTCAATGCATCTGCTATTTCCAAGGCCACCTCCTTAAGTACTCTAGGATGCAGACCATCAGGCCCTGGGGATTTATCGACCTTTAATCCCATCAATTTCCCCAACCAAATTTCCCGACTAATAAGGATTTCCCTCAGTTCCTCCTTCTTACTAGACCCTCTGACCCCTTTTATATCCAGAAGTTTGTTTGTGTCCTCCTTAGTGAATACCGAACCAAAGTACTTGTTCAATTGGTCTGCCATTTCTTTGTTCCCCGTTATGACTTCCCCTGATTCTGACTGCAGGGGACCTACGTTTGTCTTTACTAACCTTTTTCTCTTTACATATCTATAGAAGCTTTTGCAGTCCATTTTAATGTTCCCTGCAAGCTTCCTCTCGTACTCTATTTTCCCTCCCCTAATCAAACCCTTTTTCCTCCTCTGCTGAGTTCTAAATTTCTCCCAGTCCCCGGGTTCGCTGGTATTCTGGCCAATTTGTATGCCACTTCCTTGGCTTTAATACTATCCCTGATTTCCCTTGATAGCCACGGTTGAGCCACCTTCCCTTTTTTATTTTTACGCCAAACAGGAATGTACAATTGTTGTAGTTCATCCATGCGGTCTCGAAATGTCTGTCATTGCCCATCCACTGTCAACCCCTTAAGTATCATTCGCCAATCTATCCTATACAATTCACGCCTCATACCTTCAAAGTCACCCTTCTTTAAGTTCTGGACCATAGTCTCTGAATTAACTGTTTCATTCTCCATCCTAATGTAGAATTCCACCATATTATGGTCACTCTTCCCCGAGGGGCCCTGCACAACGAGATTGCTAATTAATCCTCTCTCATTGCACAACACCCAGTCTAAGATGGCCTCCCCCCGAGTTGGTTCCTCGACATATTGGTCTAGAAAACCATCCCTAATGCACTCCAGGAAATCTTCCTCCATCGTATTGCTTCCAGCTTGGTTAGCCCAATCTATATGCATATCAAAGTCACCCATAATAACTGCTGCACCTTTATTGCATGCACCCCTAATTTCCTGTTTGATGCCCTCTCCAAGGTGTGGCCTCACCAAGGCCCTGTACAACTGCAGTAAGACCTCCCTGCTCCTATACTCAAATCCTCTCGCTATGAAGGCTAACATGCCATTTGCCTTCTTCACCGTCTGCTGTACCTGCATGCCAACTTTCAATGACTGATGCACCATGACACTCAGGTCTCGTTGCACCTCCCCTTTTACATAGAAACATAGAAACATAGAAAATAGGTGCAGGAGTAGGCCATTCGGCCCTTCTAGCCTGCACCGCCATTCAATGAGTTCATGGCTGAACATTCAACTTCAGTACCCCATTCCTGCTTTCTCGCCATACCCCTTGATCCCCCTAGTAGTAAGGACCTCATCTAACTCCTTTTTGAATATATTTAGTGAATTGGCCTCAACAACTTTCTGTGGTCGCGAATTCCACAGGTTCACCACTCTCTGGGTGAAGAAGTTCCTCCGCATCTCGGTCCTAAATGGCTTACCCCTTATCCTTAGACTGTGACCTCTGGTTCTGGACTTCCCCAACATTGGGAACATTCTTCCTGCATCTAACCTGTCTAACCCCGTCAGAATTTTAAATGTTTCTATGAGGTCCCCTCTCATTCTTCTGAACTCCAGTGAATACAAGCCCAGTTGATCCAGTCTTTCTTGATAGGTCAGTCCCGCCATCCCGGGAATCAGTCTGGTGAACCTTCGCTGCACTCCCTCAATAGCAAGAATGTCCTTCCTCAGGTTAGGAGACCAAAACTGTACACAATACTCCAGGTGTGGCCTCACCAATGCCCTGTACAACTGTAGCAACACCTCCCTGCCCCTGTACTCAAATCCCCTCGCTATGAAGGCCAACATGCCATTTGCTTTCTTAACCGCCTGCTGTACCTGCATGCCAACCTTCTGATCTGTCACCATTCAAATAATATTCTGCCTTCCTGTTTTTGCCACCAAAGTGGATAACTTCACATTTATCTACATTCTACTGCATTTGCCATGCTTTTGCCCACTCACCTAACCTGTCCAAGTCACCCTGCAGCCTCTTAGCTTCCGCCTCAAAGCTCACACTGCCACCCAGCTTAGTGTCATCTGGAAACGTGGAGATATTACATTCAATTCCTTCGTCCAAATCATTAATGTATATTGTAAATAGCTGGGGTCCCAGCACTGAACTTTGCGGTACCCCACTTGTCACTGCCTGCCATTCTGAAAAGGACCCGTTCATTCCTACTCTTTGCTTCCTGTCTGCAAACCAGTTCTCTATCATGTCAATATATTAGCCCCAATACAATGTGCTTTAATTTTGCACACTAATCTCTTGTATGGGACCTTGTCAAAAGCTTTTTGAAAGTCCAAATACACCATATCCACTGGTTCTCCCTTGTCCACTCTACTAGTTACATCCTCAAAAAATTCTAGAAGATTTGTCAAGCCTGATTTCCCTTTCATAAATCCATGCTGTCTTGGACCGATCCTGTCACTGCTTTCAAATGCGCTGCTATTACGTCTTTAACAATTGATTTCAACATTTTCCCCACTACCGATGTCAGGCTAACCGGTCTATAATTCCGTGTTTTCTCTCCCTCCTTTTTTAAAAATTGGGGTTACATTAGCTACCCTCCAATCCATAGGAACTGATTGAGAGTCTATAAAATGTTGGAAAATGACCACCAATGCATCCACTATTTCTAGGGCCACTTCCTTCAGTACTCTGGGATGCAGATTATCAGGCCCTGGGGATTTCTCGGCCTTCAATCCCATCAATTTCCCTAACACAATTTCCTGACTAGAAACATAGAAACATAGAAAATAGGTGCAGGAGCAGGCCATTCAGCCCCTCCAGCCTGCACCGCCATTCAACGAGTTCATGGCTGAACATGAAACTTCAGTACCCGCCTCCTGCTTTCTCGCCATACCCCTTGATCCCTCGAGTAGTAAGGACTTCATCTAACTCCCTTTTGAATATATTTAGTGAATTGGCCTCAACTACTTTCTGTGGTAGAGAATTCCACAGGTTCACCACTCTCTGGGTGAAGAAGTTTCTCCTCATCTCATAGAAACATAGAAACATAGAAAATAGGTGCAGGAGTAGGCCATTCGGCCCTTCTAGCCTGCACCGCCATTCAATGAGTTCATGGCTGAACATGCAACTTCAGTACCCCATTCCTGCTTTCTCACCATACCCCTTGATTCCCCTAGTAGTAAGGACTTCATCTACCTCCTTTTTGAATATATTTAGTGAATTGGCCTCAACAACTTTCTGTGGTAGAGAATTCCACAGGTTCACCACTCTCTGGGTGAAGAAATTCCTCCTCATCTCGGTCCTAAATGGCTTCCCCCTTATCCTTAGACTGTGTCCCCTGGTTCTGGACTTCCCCAACATTGGGAACATTCTTCCTGCATCTAACCTGTCTAACCCCGTCAGAATTTTAAACGTTTCTATGAGGTCCCCTCTCATTCTTCTGAACTCCAGTGAATACAAGCCCAGTTGATCCAGTCTTTCTTGATAGGTCAGTCCCGCCATCCCGGGAATCAGTCTGGTGAACCTTCGCTGCACTCCCTCAATAGCAAGAATGTCCTTCCTCAGGTTAGGAGACCAAAACTGTACACAATACTCCAGGTGTGGCCTCACCAAGGCCCTGTACAATTGTAGCAACACCTCCCTGCCCTTGTACTCAAATCCCCTCGCTATGAAGGCCAACATGCCATTTGCTTTCTTAACCGCCTGCTGTACCTGCATGCCAACCTTCAATGACTGATGTACCATGACACCCAGGTCTCTTTGCACCTGCCCTTTTCCTAATCTGTCACCATTCAGATAATAGTCTGTCTCTCTGTTTTTACCACCAAAGTGGATAACCTCACATTTATCCACATTATACTTCATCTGCCATGCATTTGCCCACTCACCTAACCTATCCAAGTCGCTCTGCAGCCTCATAGAATCCTCCTTGCAGCTCACACTGCCACCCAACTTAGTGTCATCCGCAAATTTGGAGGTACTACATTTAATCCCCTCGTCTAAATCATTAATGTACAGTGTAAACAGCTGGGGCCCCAGCACAGAACCTTGCGGTACCCCACTAGTCACTGCCTGCCATTCTGAAAAGTACCCATTTACTCCTACTCTTTGCTTCCTGTCTGACAACCAGTTCTCAATCCATGTCAGCACACTACCCCCAATCCCATGTGCTTTAACTTTGCACATTAATCTCTTGTGTGGGACCTTGTCGAAAGCCTTCTGAAAGTCCAAATATACCACATCAACTGGTTCTCCCTTGTCCACTTGACTGGAAACATCCTCAAAAAATTCCAGAAGATTTGTCAAGCATGATTTCCCTTTCACAAATCCATGCTGACTTGGACCTATCATATTACCTCTTTCCAAATGCACTGCGATGACATCCTTAATAATTGATTCCATCATTTTACCCACTACCGATGTCAGGCTGACCGGTCTGTAATTCCCTGTTTTCTCTCTCCCTCCTTTTTTAAAAAGTGGGGTTACATTGGCTACCCTCCACTCCATAGGAACTGATCCAGAGTCAATGGAATGTTGGAAAATGACTGTCAATGCATCCACTATTTCCAAGGCCACCTCCTTAAGTACTCTGGGATGCAGTCCATCAGGCCCTGGGGATTTATCGGCCTTCAATCCCATCAATTTCCCCAACACAATTTCCCGACTAATAAGGATTTCCCTCAGTTCCTCCTCCTTACTAGACCCTCCGACCCCTTTTATATCTGGAAGGTTGTTTGTGTCATCCTCAGTGAATACCGAACCAAAGTACTTGTTCAATTGGTCCGCCATTTCTTTGTTCCCCGTTATGACTTCCCCTGATTCTGACTGCAGGGGACCTACGTTTGTCTTTACTAACCTTTTTCTCTTTACATATCTATAGAAACTTTTGCAATCCGTCTTAATGTTCCCTGGAAGCTTCTTCTCGTACTCCATTTTCCCTGCCCTAATCAAACCCTTTGTCCTCCTCTGCTGAGTTCTAAATTTCTCCCAGTCCCCGGGTTCTCTGCTATTTCTGGCCAATTTGTATGCCACTTCCTTGGCTTTAATGCTATCCCTGATTTCCCTTGATAGCCACGGTTGAGCCACCTTCCCTTTTTTATTTTTACGACAGACAGGAATGTACAATTGTTGTAGTTCATCCATGCGGTCCTAAATGTCTGCCATTGCCCATCCACAGTCAACCCCTTAAGTATCATTCGCCAATCTATCCTAGCCAATTCCCGCCTCATACCTTCAAAATTACCCTTCTTTAAGTTCTGGACCATGGTCTCTGAATTAACTGTTTCATTCTCCATCCTAATGCAGAATTCCACCATATTATGGTCACTCTTCCCCAAGGGGCCTCGCACAACGAGATTGCTAATTAATCCTCTCTCATTACACAACACCCAGTCTAAGATGGCCTCCCCCCTAGTTGGTTCCTCGACATATTGGTCCTAAAAAACCATCCCTTATGCACTCCAGGAAATCCTCCTCTACCGTATTGCTTCCAGTTTGGTTAACCCAATCTATGTGCATATTAAAGTCACCCATTATAACTGCTGCACCTTTATTGCACGCACCCTAATTTCATGTTTGATGCCCTCCCCAACATCACTACTACTGTTTGGAGGTCTGTACACAACTCCCACTAACGTTTTTTGTCCTTTGGTATTCTGCAGCTCTACCCATATAGATTCCACATCATCCAAGCTAATGTCCTTCCGAACTATTGCCTTAATTTGCTCCTTAACCAGCAATGCTACCCCACCTCCTTTTCCTTTTATTCTATCTTTCCTGAATGTTGAATACCCCTGGATGTTGAGTTCCCAGCCCTGATCATCCTGGAGCCACGTCTCCGTAATCCCAATCACATCATATTTGTTAACATCTATTTGCACAGTTAATTCATCCACTTTATTGCGTATACTCCTTGCATTAAGACACAAAGCCTTCAGGCTTGTTCTTTTAACACCCTTTGTCCTTTTAGAATTTTGCTGTACAGTGGCCCTTTTTGTTCTTTGCCTTGGGTTTTTCTGCCCTCCACTTTTCCTCATCTCCTTTCTGTCTTTTGCTTTTGCCTCCTTTTTGTTTCCCTCTGTCTCCCTGCATTGGTTCCCATCCCCCTGCCATATCAGTTTAAATCCTCCCCAACAGCACTAGCAAACACTCCCCCTAGGACATTGGTTCCGGTCCTGCCCAGGTGCAGACCGTCCGGTTTGTACTGGTCCCACCTCCGCCAGAACCGGTTACAATGCCCCAGGAATTTGAATCCCTCCCTGTTGCACCACTGCTCAAGACACGTATTCATCTGCGCTATCCTGCGATTCCTACTCTGACTATCACGTGGCACTGGTAGCAATCCCGAGATTACTACTTTTGAGGTCCTACTTTTTAATTTAGCTCCTAGCTCCTTAAATTCGTTTCGTAGGACCTCATCCCTCTTTTTACCTATGTCGTTGGTACCAATGTGCACCACGACAACTGGCTGTTCTCCCTCCCTTTTTAGAATGTCCTGCACCCGCTCCGAGACATCCTTGGCCCTTGCACCAGGGAGGCAACATACCATCCTGGAGTCTCGGTTGCGGCCGCAGAAACGCCTATCTATTCCCCTCACCATTGAATCCCCAATCACTATTGCTCTCCCACTCTTTTTCCTGCCCTCCTGTGCAGCAGAGCCAGCCACGGTGCCATGAACTTGGCTGCTGCTGCCCTCCCCTGATGAGTCATCCCCCTCAACAGTACCCAAAGCAGTGTATCTGTTTTGCAGGGGGATGACCACAGGGGACTCCTGCACTACCTTCCTTGCACTGCTCTTCCTGTTGGTCATCCATTCCCTATCTGGCTGTGGACCCTTTCCCTGTGGTACGACCAACTCGCTACACGTGATACTCACGTCATTCTCAGCATCGTGGATGCTCCAGAGTGAATCCACCCTCAGCTCCAACTCCGCAACGCGGTCTGTCAGGAGCTGGAGGGATACACTTCCCGCACACGTAATCGTCAGGGACACCGGAAGTGTCCCTGAGTTCCCACATGGTACAGGAGGAGCATAACACCCGACCGAGCTCTCCTGCCATGACTTAACCCTTATATACACTTAAATTGGCAACAACAATGTTAAAAGTTACTCACTGATATAGAAGAGAAAAAAGAAAAACTACTCACCAATCACCAGCCAATCACTTACCCTCTTGGCTGTGACGTCACCTTTTGATTTCTTTCTACTTCTTTTTTGCCTTCTCCCTGTAGCTGCACAAGTCATGCCTTTTATTGGCCTCTCCACACACCTCCTCGACGCTGCTCCCGACTGCCGCCGACGCTGGCCCCGGACTCCCTGCTGTGCCTTTTATAGGCCTCTCCACACACCTCCTCGACGCTGCTCCCGACTGCCGCCGACGCTGGCCCCGGACTCCCTGCTGTGCCTTTTATAGGCCTCTCCACGCACCTCCTCGACGCTGCTCCCGACTGCCGCCGACGCTGGGCCCCGGACTCCCTGCTGTGCCTTTTATAGGCCGCTCCACGCACCTCCTCGATGCTGCTCCCGACTGCCGCCGACGCTGGGCCCCGGACCCAAATGGCTTACCCCTTATCCTCAGACTGTGACCCCTGGTTCTGGACTTCCCCAACATTGGGAACATTCTTTCTGCATCTAACCTGTCTAAACCCGTCAGAATTTTAAACATTTCTATGAGGTCCCCTCTCATTCTTCTGAACTCCAGTGAATACAAGCCCAGTTGATCCAGTCTTTCTTGATAGGTCAGTCCCACCATCCCAGGAATCAGTCTGGTGAATCTTCGCTGCACTCCCTCAATAGCAAGAATGTCCTTCCTCAAGTTAGGAGACCAAAACTGTACACAATACTCCAGGTGTGGCCTCACCAAGGCCCTGTACAACTGTAGCAACACCTCCCTGCTTCTGTACTCAAATCCCCTCGCTATGAAGGCCAACATGCCATTTGCTTTCTTAACCGCCTGCTGTACCTGCATGCCAACCTTCAATGAATGATGTACCATGACACCCAGGTCTCGTTGCACCTTCCCTTTTCCTAATCTGTCACCATTCAGATAATAGTCTGTCTCTCTGTTTTTACCACCAAAGTGGATAACCTCACATTTATCCACATTATACTTCATCTGCCATGCATTTGCCCACTCACCTAACCTATCCAAGTCACTCTGCAGCCTCATAGCATCCTCCTCGCAGCTCACACTGCCACCCAACTTAGTGTCATCCGCAAATTTGGAGATACTACATTTAATCCCCTCATCTAAATCATTAATGTACAATGTAAACAGTTGGGGCC